>NC_143580.1:22311357-22614058 GCF_048544385.1 Mastigoproctus giganteus
AGACACGTTTAAGATAGAATATACGATCTGTTCACCTTCAATAAACTGTTATTGGTACTGTATGGCTTTATTGCTTCTTATGTCAAAAACAGTAGCTCCTGTTCGTCTTTTGTTTATTTACACTTCTCCCTTACCGCCTCGATGTAGCTGAACTGGTGACGTGATATATACTTCCCACGCTTCGCTCGTATTCATGCGGAGTTGTTTATCAGAACTGCTCCTCTCCGTAAAAAGAAATTTGCGCGCTTTGCACCAAGAAACGAATCAAGTGTCTGGTTTCATAAGCTCTAGGCTGGTTAGGGCGGGGGTAAAAAAAAATTAATTGAAAAGGCCTAAAAAATTGCATACTTGATGTCACATTTTTGTCATTTGCATGAAATTCAATAGAAGATTTTGAAAATTTAAGTGGGAAAATTCAAGAAAACAGTTCTAGCTCCAACTATAGCGAGTTTCAGCTCTGTAATTAGAGTAAAAATTATAGAATTAACTTGCTGAACCCAGTTGGGGCTGGTACGTACCCCAGCGGACGGGGATACGGTTAAGGACCAATGATATTTGCAGATATTGATGGCTTTCCGGCATAGCTGGAAAGATACACGGGCAAAAATTTTCAGACACGTAGGGCACAGAACATCACCCACACAATTATTCTCAAACAATTAGCATCTTTATTGTTCAATGCATGGTGCCCAAAACATCTCTCGTATGATTGTTTTAGATCTATGTGATCCAAAACTTAAAGCTCCATCAACCAGTGACAGTACTGTGTGCTTTGAAGACTTTAAAAGCCAGCAGAGGCTGGTTTGAGTGCTTAAAAAAAAAAAAAAAGGTGAATATCAAAAGTGTTGAAAGGCTTGGGGAGACATCCAGTGCTGATAAAAAAGCAGCTGAGACCTTTAAAATCAAACTCCAAGAGTTTGTTGATCAGGAAGGTTATCTTCCCCAGCAGGTTTTTAACATTGACAAAACAGGCCTCTTCTGGAAGTGAATGGCCAGGAGAATGTACATCACTAAGGATGAGGATAGTTTAACTGGGCATAAGCCTATGAAAGATACTCTCCTGTTGGGTACCAATGCCTCGAGATTTTAAGCTGAAGCCTTTTGCTTGTATATCACTCTAACACCCCTCAGAATATATAAACAAAAGGTCAACAAAGGCATGCCGGGAGTATTTTGGCACAGTAACAAGAAGGCCTAGGTTACAGGATATGTCTTCAAAGAATGGGAGCTTGAAGTTTTCTGTCCTTCAGTGAAGAGTTATCTTGAGAAAAATAAGCTTCCTGTGAAAGCACTGCTCCTGCTGGATGTGCCAGGCCATGATCTCAACATTGTTCAAGTCAAATTTTTGCCACCTAACACCACTCCTCTTCAACCACTGGACCAGCAAGTGATTACAAACTTCAAGAAAATCTACACCATGAAAATGTTTGCAAGTTGCTTTGCAGTGACTTCTGGTGAAAATGCTGTCACCCTCAAAGATTTTTGGAGGTTGAAGTTCAACATGCTGGATTGTGTGAGGCTGATTGTAAGTTGATGGAATTAAGTTTCCATCAGGTGCTTAAATTCAGCTTTGAAAAACATCTGGCCTTTAATTATTCATAACTCTGATTTGAAGGTGATGGTGCTTTGACAAATGATATTGTCACTCTTGGTAAATCAATGGGTCTGGAGGTTAGCCAAGAGGATGAACTTATTGACACTCATGGGTGTGAGCTAACAACAGAGGAGCTACAAGAGTTGGAGAAAATTATGGACAGTGACACTGGAGAGGAAGAAAAAGACACCTAAAAAGTGTCAGCTGAAGACTTTTCTTGTTGGGAGTATTTAAGCAAAGTGATAAAAAACACCCCAATATTAAAAACAAATGAACTCATGATGTGCAAAATGGAAAAACGAAATAATTTCTTACTTCAGGAAGCTACAAAAAACAGTCTCACTTTGAACAGTTTTTGCCAGTGGTAATAAAAGACCGAAAAGACACCTGATATAGTCCCACCACTGATGTCATCAGCTCTGTACGTCAAATCTAAGTTAAATGCTAATTTATTGTTTGTTTTATTTTAAGACTATTTATTAAATAATCTTTATAAAACAAATTTTAATGTAAAAAAAAAGATACCCATGTCATGTTTACTGGGAAACGAATTACAGGAAATCAATGTATTATTGGTTTCAACTTACAAGAGGTTTTGTGGAATGCATTACCATCAGGTGTTGGGGGCCTCCACTCTATATGGCTGAATGGTCAAGCATGAGTGCAGTGTGCACATGTTTCAGTGAACTGTGATTCAAGCTATGTAACTACTAAATAGAGTTAACAATATTGTAACCTACAATTTCAATATAAAGATTTGAGTGCTCTGAAAGGAAATGCAAACAAACCAAATGCTACATTTTGCAGGACAAATGGCAATAACCCTGTCAGGATTCCTGCAGAATATAGTATAATATGCAGAACAATGCACTGTTTAACAAATCAAGGTTCATTAAGTAATTAATAATCTTATGGAATTCAAATCTGTATCAATGAGGCACATTTTAATTCCAGTTTTAAATATTAGCTAATTTAAGAAGGATTATGATTTTTAATTCCCAACACAATTTACTTACATAAAAAAGAAAGTAACACCTGTTGCCAAAATTCCTGGATAGAAGGGCTTCTCCCACATAAGGAATGAGTTCATAGGTAATAATACCTCCCTCCATCCTTCCAAGTTTCTCTTAACTTGTTTCACCATCTCCTAAAAAATAAGAAAATTTCATATATTAGTATTTTTAATGCTTGTCAAATTAAAAAAAATATATACAGAAAGTAACAAAAACTTGGAATTCAGAGCTTCACAAAAGGAATAGAAGATCAGATTTTTAAAATTAGATCAAAGGCTTTCAATTTGTAAATATGCATCCGAATTTAGTAACTCAATTTTTTAAATGAAAATTCCAAAACTCAATTTCACTCCTTCACACACCACAGATTGGTGACTACTTATATTACTAACAAAAAACATTAAGAGATAATGCTTATTATCAAGCAACCTGGCATACATTTTTTTTTTTATTATATTTCACCAGACAGTATAAATACATACAAAACAATAATAAAATTAACCTCCATCATTTAAAAATTCAAAATGATATTTATCTGTTTACAGTCACCTTTTCTTCCAGTGTTCCACTTCATTTTTTATCATTTTTAATTTATTTCACCTTTAAAAAATGGCTAATAAAAGAGAAGCTGTATTCAAGTGATGGATGTTATTAAGAAATGTAGTAGAAAGGCTAGTATATAAGTGATAACCCTCAGTGACAGTGGATTGTTGATGGCATAATAAATACTTTATAAGTGATAGGCAAAAACTTCAATTATCACTATTATATTATATAATACATGTATACCATAAAACAATTGGAGAAATGTCATCAGGAGCCTCTTAGCAATAAGATTATAACATCTTTCTATTGGAAGACCAGGGGTGGCACTGAGTGGAATGTGTTTAGTATGGTAGGTGCTTTGCCAAGAACTTTCACATAAGAGTTAGAAAAACTGGATGCCAAATGGAGGAGGAAAGGGAAGATGAAATAGACACATTAGGTTGTAACAAAAGTGGAAGTACTATGGATTAAAGTTGTAGCTAACAGCTTTGGCCAGAGACCAGAAGGCACTATTCACATTTGGATAAGCAGCAAGTTTTCTACTGATAGCTCATTCAAAATGGAGTTTAAACCGATTATATTATTTTATTGTTTTTTACAACTGTTAACTCTTTAAAGTAGGCAGAAATTTGGATACAAGCCAATTGTGATATGCTATATTCTTAACTGCAAAACTATTACTGAAAAACCAAGGTCTGAATAAAAAAGATTTTAGGGTGTAATGAAGAATAATGGATTTTATCTCTACAAGAATAATTTCATTAGCATATATATCTGATTTCTAACTCTCAAATAAAGAATTTTACACCAAATAAGAACTGTACTTCACTAAAATTGCACAACAGCAACAATTGCCCTACACCCAACAGGTGTAACAAAAGTTTTTAGTTAAAAGGAAAATCACCAACACTTTCCTCCACCTTCCTAAATATACGGTAGCTATTGTTTTCTAGACCAGTTTTTGAAGTATGATTTTAGTTTTCAGAGTAATTGAGTGAGAACACATGAGGTGTAATGCAATCATCTTTGCAATTTTCTGTTTAGAGGTATTTAAACACCCACACAGACACTTGCCACTCCAAAATTAAATATACACATCTGTTGTATATTTAATTTTGCAATTGGCTTATTGGGTTTTCGTAGAACTATAAGTTAGATTTTATTTAGAGTGATATTGCAATAGGCCACAACAAGGCCAGCAAGGAATACCACAGCAAAACTTGAATGAAAGTTGATTCGATATGCATGGACATTAGATTGTTCCTAGAGAAAATCAAACATGTGTGCATTGTCACCTGAAAACAAGACGTGAGAAATGTATGAGTTACATGTAAATTGCTTCAAGACTTACCGTATTCAGTAACACTAAAATAAAATAATTTGTTTTTGTAAGGTATTTTCCTAGCATCCTATATATAAGACACCTTGTATTTTCATTGTAAACCATATTTTTATGAATAAAACTGCATTTCTCATGTCATTAGGTTCTAATTGTCCTTATTTCTCATAAGGAATTTAAAATTCATAAAAAAAATCCTGACTTTAAGCATAAATGGGTTAATTAAATATAGTATATATACCTGATTTCTAAGTCACAAATCAAGAATATTACACAAAATAACCATACTTCACTAAAATTGCACAACAGCAGCAGATGCCCTATATCTGACAGGTGTAACAAAAAAGTTTTTAGTTAAAGGAAAATAACTGACACCTTCTCTACCTTCCTAAATATAGATATTGCTTTTCTAGACCAGTTTTTGAAGTATAATTTTAGTTTTCAGAGTAGCTGAGTGAGACACCTATGAGGTGTAGTACCTTTACAATTTTTTGTTTAGTGGTTATACAAAACATCCCCACAGGCATTTGCTACTATAAAATTAAATATCTGTTGTATTTTGCACACCATTAAGCATACAAAATTTGAAATAAACTAGAAAATGGAAATAACACAGCATCTGATATATATAAAGTGGGTGCTGCTTATCGTGATCACATTTGGTTTAAGAAAACTGATAACATTAAATGGAAATTTTGTTGAAATAAAAAAAAAAAAGTTGTTTATCTTATAAATCTTTGTTTATTATTTATATATATCATCAGTTCTATATATGTACTATTACTGGTAATATGTACCAGTAATAGTACATATATAGAACTCCACACACAACTACAATATAAACAAACTGATTTTGGTGTCAAAAAAAAAAAAAAAAACACCCCAAAGAACACAAATATATTGACCTAATTAAAAATTTTCTCCAATGTTTGTTGTTTTAAATCCTTAGCAGTTAAATTTTCAATATGTTCTTGTAATCTATACAAGAATTGGTAGCCTTCATTTTTCTCCCTTCAAGTTCTAATGCACTCACTTCAAAAGATTTATCTGATGATCGGCATAATACTCTGGACCACAATATCTTTATCAAAATTTATTTTCCTCAGTACCAGGTTTACCTGGTATAATTCCTTTTACTGACAGATCATCAGTTGTTGGAAGATTCAAATTTTGTCAAAATTGTGTAATATTAAACATTTCTGGCATACTCTGTTGGCACTGCATTACTTTCTTCAATATTTATCACACCACACGGCTGAAAAAAAAAAAAAAATCTGGCTTTACGAAAAGTTTTTGATTTGTTTGGAAATTAAATCCCAAAACACTCCATCATTTGTACTGCATCTAGTAAGTTAACTCTTTTTGCTTTGTTCTTAGTTTGAGCATTGTTACTTTCTTCAATAATATTTTGGCTGCATTGCACTTCCATACAATGTTTTGAAAACTTAATTTCTTGATCTAAAAGGTTGAACTATGGATGCTGCATTCACTGGAAGAAACACGAGTTTTATGTAGAGCTGCACAGTTATCAAAGTTGAGTTTTTTTTTTACTGATTTGTGATAATTCTCTGTCCCATTCCTTCAGAAATGCCAATGTGCCTGTCATATTGCATGTAAGAAGTACAGTAACTTTCTTTCTGCTTTATTCCCTCAGCTGTCAAATGTTCAATTTCTGAATAATAAAGTATGCCCAGGCATTTCTCTAAAATAAACATCAGTTTCAAAGTTGATGTTACAGTAAGGACAAAATTCCTTAATAAATTAAGATTAATTTTTGTGCTGAACCTACATATGAATCTGATTTTCCTCCACAAAGTTTTTTTTTTTTTTTCCACAACGTTGTCTCTCCTTAATTCCTTTGCCTTTTCACATAGGATATTTCTACCGATAGGATAATTATTTTAAATCTTGCAGTTGTGGTATAAGCACTCGTGAAATGTTCACAAGTTCATTCATTCCACATCTTTTTCTTTTCCTGTTCACATTGTCATTCTCAGTTGCTCCTAATTCATGAAATTTTATATTCTCTAAAAGTCTGCAGAAAAGAGGCTGTGAAATGAGTTTTAATGCAACTTCTGACTATACTTAGGAAAGGCACTAAGTGCATAAACATTTAGAATTTCATTCTTTTTCACTCAAACTTCTAAAAAAAAAAAATCTACATTTTTGAAACATGAAAAAATAAATCACGGTTCAACCCTTGACTGACAAAGGTGTAAACAAAACTCAATTTATTTACGGAAAGCAGTACTGCATCTATACACAGATTATATGATCATTTGTGGGAAAACTTCAAATGTTTGGACAATGTAATTAAACACCAATAACGTGTACATCTGTAGGTACAAAACTTTATAATAGAGGGTTGGATTGCTCCTTTCTCTCAACTGTACAGCCTGATAGCAAAAGCATTTTCTTGATTGTTCACCTGCTTTTCCTGAAAGCTACAGATGTGTGGCAGGGATTAGAAGTTAAAATGTACTGCTTTCATGATACAAGGGATGAGGTCGTAAAATTATTTTAAAAGAATCTTAGCTACATTAGAAAATATTTTATATGAAGCAAAACTACCACCAGAATTGAAAATGAAAAAGACTGATAAAAAAAAAAAACCATTTTTACTGTCTTACATTTTTAATGGTAAAAAACATTAGTGTTCTACAAAGGGAAAGTTCAATAATTTTGAAAACAAAAAAAAAAAAAAAATCACTGTCTTGAAATAAGTGTCTTCAGTGCCATAAAGGTTATTACTAATTCCAGTCTTCTTGAAAGACTTTATAATTATTTTACCACTAATATTTCTCCAAGATTCCTTAACCCAGAGGTTCCCAAACTTTCTGTTCACGGCACCCCTAGGCCAAAAGAAATACCTAACAGTGGTTTTCAACCTTTTAATATATACCCATATAATTATTTTATTCTTTATATAGAGGTAGTAAATAAAGATCAATTATAGATCACCACAAAATTAAAAAAAAAAAACCACAATGGATGCCGTACACCTTTTTATAATGAAATAAATATACAAATTAAAAAAATACATATATATTAACTTTAAGGAACTTAAACCCAAATTACACAGCACCCCAAGAATGTTGTTGCAGCACCCTAGTTGAAAACTACTGCCTTAACGCATTCACACACCTGTGCAATGGTGGGCCTCTTCATTCTTCCTGTGGGTTCTCTCATCCATTTGTTCCATTGTTCTTTCATATTTTGCTCAAATGGCTTGTTTATGGACACATCCAAAGGCTGCAACTGGCTTGTCAGTCAACAAGGAATGACAATTACCTGTGTATTCAATTCCCTTACCCTCTTTTTAATGATTTCAGTTCTATGGGCTCTGAACTGGTCCCAAATCAGAAGATGGTTTCCTTAAGAGACTACCTGGACACCTTGTTCATATTTTTTGGAGCCATAAATTCATTCATCCATCCTTTTGGATGAACACGAGCAAATACACCTTCTAGAATTTTTTCCTTAGGTGGAGTTTCTTTTAAATATTAAAAATGGTGGTAGTTTTGTACCATCAGCACAGCAAGCCAAAAGTACCGTGTAATGTGTTTTCTCATACCCGATAGTTTTTATTGACACTGTTTTAGACCCTTTGATAGTCAGTTTTGTTGGATAGTGCATCAAAAAGTTAGTGGGACCTCGTCCATATTTCCTATTTGGACGACTTCAAAAGAAGTTTGTTTTTGTGCCTTTATCACAAATTTATGGAATTCCAGTATTTTTTCTTCATAATCTGCTGGTAATTTTTGTGTAATTGATGGTTTTGTACACATTGATAAACCATGCCTTTGCATGAATTGGTAACACCAACCCTGTGTTCCAGAAAAATTTGGAATTCCTCGTCCTTCTGCTAATATCCTGGCCTTATGCATTATCATTTTGGTAGAAACACCTTCCTAAATTCCTTTCACCTACTACCCACGTTTTTACGCCTTCAAGTTCTGGCCAACATGGGGCAGGACAAAGGTTATGTTTACTTTTTTTGAGAAGCTTTAAGTTCTTTTTCTTGCTTCCGCCAGACACGTACCATTTTTTCAGTAGGATGGTGGCCCAAAAACCTTTCTGGTGCTCTGTTACCATGTTACATTTGGTTTATATCTGATAGCGTAACTCAACCTCTTTTCTCCTCTAGCCACTTTCTGAGGGTAAAATACTTTAAAATAATGTCAAATGTCAAGATTAAGCAATATTGTTATGCAACTGGGTTCTGATTAAAAACAACTGGTATACAATTCAATCACCGTTCTTTATTTTATTTCAGTCACCCACAATGATTACAATTCATTGTAGTCACTTCACACACAACTAAAGTACACTACCATACACTCAACATCACAAAAGCCCGCACAGAACTAACTGGCCTGCCAGTTGTGCCACCATTTAAAGGACCAGTGAACTATTGAGAAATCTGGAGAAGAATCTTGAAGCTTCAATCACCTTCTAAGGCTTTTCCTGAGTTCCATGGCTTTCGAAACTTCTTGGAACTGATTCCAAACAGCTTTGCAAGTCCAAAAGTACCCTAGGGTATCCCGTCATCCAAAAATGTGAGGGTGATTTTTCAAGGCATTTTTTTGGAAAAAAAAAAGTGCATCTTATATGCCGTCAAATATGGTATATATATATTAATTAAGCTATGCACATAAGCATAAATTTTTATTTTACTAATCTGTGGATAACATTCTTCCAATTTTTACATATCATTTAATTTTGTAATTGGTAAGGAAGGAAAAGGTGTAAATTTGTGCTATCATCAGTTTTAAAACCTGTGGATAATATTCTTCCGATTTCCACTTATTAGAATTGCTGTTTAAGATAATCAAAATTCAATTCACGAACACAATAATGGTGCCAGCATAAAAAAAAAATAAAATGCTGGCTCGTTCGGATTTTCAACATTCTACTATATTTGGATTCTGCTTGAAGAATGGCACAGTACAAAACAAAGGCTGATTGTTTACAGTTTCAGGTTACTTGTTTTTATCTCTTCTACTAGGTCAATAAACACCTCCACCTTATCTTAGTTGTTCTTGAAAGATTTACTATTGTTTTCACAGCATAAACATGATATTGCCAAGGAAGGGATGTCCCTGTGTGTGCTTGATGTAAAGAGTAAGAATATTAGGTGTCAACTCAGTGTTGTTACAGGCCTTTATGAGAGCTTGAAGAACAGAGTGGATGCCCTTAAAGGAATTAGGGGGGACCATCAATGCCAAAGCCCACTCTTGATCATCAGGCAACACAGTGGCAACCACCCAATGCAGAATGTGCTGGTCCCACAAGGACTAGTTGTTGTCAGTGATTATTGTCAGGGAAACATTGTGCAAAAAAGATAGGTAGAATAGTACCACGGTATGTCTGCCAGGGAAAAAAAAGTTGATGACGTTGTAGAGTAGATATCTTTTAAGAGCACAAAGGGTGATATTGATGTACAATTTGGCGCTAACGATGTTAGTAGGAGATCTGAGGACGTACTTAAAAAGTACAGGACAATGTTGAAAAAAGTTGAGTTAGGGTTAAATTTGAAAGTGTTAATCTGCACTTCTGCCCAGACATGATAGGAGGGAGTATATGATGAGAGCCCTGACAATCAATTCAGCCCAGGAGAGATTGCACAAGGCTTGTGGGATAGAAATTTTCCCAGTGAGGTCTGTGCTTGTTAACAGGAGAGACTGCTTCTACAGCAATGGGATACACTTGAATAGAAAGGGTGCAAAAATATTTGCTGATGCTATCAAGGCAGTGTTAGGTGGGTTGGAACACTGCTAGCTTGGGAGGATAAGCAGACTAATACATCAACAGCCACACACAGAGAAGAAACTGATTCTTGCCCTGTTTCTATTGGAACAAGCAGTAGTCTGGAAAACAAGGTGCCAGGGATTTCAAGGACTGCTGGGAGTCATCATGGAACAGGTAAATAAATGCAACAATTGGTGAGAGGAACAAAGGGGCACTCTTAACAGGAAAGGCTTCAGTTATGCAAACTACTGTGTATGGATACTCTGCATCTGCAAGGTGATCTGATTGAGGTATTTAAGGCTTTGAATGGTTTGAGAAAGCTCAACACTGATGGGATTCTTCCTCTTGCTCAGATTACACACTTGAAGGGCCATAAATTCAAACTGAGGAAAGACAGTTGCAGAATAGATGTGTGGCAATTTTGGCTTTAACCAGCTTCCATCTGTTGTGGAAGTTGTTAACTTAAATAAATTCAAGGAAGAACTTGACTTTTGGAGGGAATGGATAGGTGAAATGGGAAGGTTTTTTGGCTGATGTAATAAGCTTGCTTTTTTGCACTGCATCATATGCCACTACTAATAAAGGCAATAATATGAAACTCAGTATTCTCTCAAAACAGCTGCTACTCTGCAGGATGCCAAATTGAAATAAGTCAAAAAATGGAAGTAACTAATTGTATATATGCAAGTTATTTAAGTATTGTTAATATTTACATACATAATAAGCAGAAATATATAAATGCACGCGCAGTTGGAAATTTCACTCACTTTAAGGGTCTATTAAACTAGAAACGGATGTGACCAAGAGTCATAAAATGCTTCCATTTTGTGACTAAGTTTTGTCATTTTTAGCAAAATTTATTTAAAAAAAAAAAAAAAAAAAAAAAAACTTTAGTACTAAAGTTCATACAATAAGCATTGCAATCCATTAAGAAAAGATGAAATATTGGCATTGTTCAAGCAGAATTAAAAGAAAAACCACAAAATGGAGGAAGAAACCCACAACATTTTACAAAAATTAAAAAAGATGGGCAACTGTTAGGTGACCTACCACCACTTCCAAGTTAAGGAAAGGAAGACCTGACTTTCACATCAATTACAGGAAGATGACCTAAAGGAGAACACAGCTCTAACTCTACTAAACATTTAATAAAACTCAAAACTAACATCACTGTAATTGGTACATAAATAAATTGCAAGGGTGTAATTTATTGATTGCAGTTATACCATTGGTTAGGAACAATCTCCTATTATAGAAAATATTTGCAGCACTTCTAAGAAAGCGACGTGCTACAAGTTACAGCAATAGTAAACAAGTTACAGTCAAAGCTCTATATAATGATCCCCCAGGCAGGAAATGAGAAAAGTCATTGTATCGATTGTTCATAAAATAGCATTAGTTTAATGAGAAATTGGCAGGGACCAACCACATAAGATGATATAATGTGTGGGATGTTAAAAAGAGGGTCACTATAAAGAGCTTCAACTGTATTTAGTACAGTAAAGTAGGGATATACAAACAATGAGATATTTCCCAAGAGATGTCACCAAAAATACTGAGGGTCAGCTAGTATCTATTTTTTTTTTAATATTACAGAATTTTAAGATTATATGAAGAGGAACAAAAGGCTAAAAAAAAAAAATTCCAAACTTGATTCTCCCTATACACAAGGGCAATTTATCAAACAACCTATGGAGGTGAAGAAATCACTCAATATTTTAAGAATATCGAGTTTGGTTTATTCTCAGTTTGCATTTGGTACAGAACTGTTTTCATATTCAATAATGAGTTATGATTATATATGATTTTGTTATCATATAAACCTGTTACACAAAGTCTTCAAGAAAGGGCACAACAATTTTAAACACCTGCATTTTTTTGATGTATTGCATTGGAAAGTTTAATGTCATCAGACAAAGGATAGGGTGCTATTCAAGCTACTAGAGGAAATCAAATGAAGTCCAACAATTGTAACTTCTCTCTTTCCTTCAATTCATCAAGAGTTTGTAGATTATTACTGTAGACCAGTGGTTTTCAAATGGGGTGCCAAAACAACATTCCAGGGGTGCCACGTAATTTGGGTTTAAGTTACTTAAAAACTTATTTTTTAATTTATACATTTCATTATAAAAAAGGAGTACAGTATCTTTTTAATTTTGTGTTGATCTATAATTGATGTTTACTTAGTACCTCTATATAAAGAATAAAATTATATACTGTATATATAATTTGTATTATGAAATGTAATTTTTATAATTATATTATTGTAATAAATATCATATAACATATTTTTAATATTACTCAGACAGAGAGAATCAGATGTAACAGGCAGAAAATTGAGTAGGGGTGCTGCAAAATAAAATAAATTACTTAGGGGTTCCATTATTAAAAAAAAAAAGTTGAAAACCACTGCTGTAACCACATTGTCCACCAGAAATCAATCAATCAGATTCAGATATGGTGAGTACAGTGCCAAGCCCATCCAATCCCATATCAAGGATGTCACTTTCAGCTTGTGCTGGCTGTGCATATATTCTACAGAAAAAAAGATCAAAGCTCAGTGGCCAAAATCATATTCCTCAAGGCTCTTGCTTTTCTTATCTACTTTGTAATATAAGTGTTCATTTATCCCTCTAGCAATCATGAAAAACACACAGAAATGTATCTGTTTTTTTATGCAACTCAACTTATCAAATCACCACACTACTAAAAGCAGTGATACAAATCAAAGATGAAATCAAAACTCAATCAAACAATACAGGATGATTTTCCTTAATTAGATGCACAACACATTAAAAATAATAAAATAAAAAAAGTTTGCTCCCCCCAATAGTCTGTCCAGTTCTTTGAATTTATTCAAACTATAGTCCACTCCCACAACAGATGGAAGCTTGTTCCAGCAATCAACCACCCATTTGCCGAATGCAAACTTCGCACAGCTATTCTACAACCATCGTTCCTCAATTTTTATGCTCTATCATCATGTGCATAGTCTGAGCAAGAATCTCATCAGCATTGAGTTTGCTGAAGCCATTCAAAGCCTTAAACACCTCTGTGCACCAATATGGAAGGACTAATTTTTATAGATATACTTTTCCAATCCTGATATAAATAATAATTAAAGAAATCAATACCATACTGTAGGAAAGAATGTTAAAATTTGTACAAACACTAGCCTAATAGATTAATCTTTTTGTTGAGGTGATACAACCAGCACACCCAATACTGGGTTAAGGCATAAGTATCACATCCAGATCCCATCCAATTTCTGGACAGCTTTAAATGAATCCAATGTCAGACAAGTTGGACCAAACCAAACAGTAATGCTTTCAATTCTAAGTCAACTAACAAGTGATTTCATTGCCATTATCTTCAGCTCAAGCCTGGCAGAGTAGTGGCACCAGCAAAGCATACTTTTTCAGTGGTGGAGTTATATTATCTCCAATATTTTAAAATCTCACCATCCACAGTTTTAAAAACATTCTTTATGGAGCAACAAACCTTAACATACACTGCTTTCATCAGGACAATGCCCCTGATGCAATCAAGAATACAGATAAAGAAAAAAAAATCCACTGTAGGAATACTTAAATTCACATCAACCACTATGAGATAATTTACTGTCATTATTTTTTAGCATGTTTCATACATCAGAATTTTAAATCATATGAGGTTTAAGATGTCTATAGCACAAGCATTTATGAATATTTTATACTGAATTTTTTTAAAAATTCATTTGACCTGCAAGTTTTCTTAAATGTCTTTTTTTTTTTGAAGGATCATCAAAACTACTGGCTTTGCCACTATGATGGGAATTGCATAAAAAAAAAAAAGGTACAGCATTCATTTTACTGGTAAATTTTGAAAGTGGCATTTTAATCTAGCATTATGAAACACCAAGTTTTCTATTGCCTGAAAAATAAATGGAAAACTGTTACTCCCCTGTAAAGTGGTTTCTCAGCAGCAAATAAATGTAGTACAGAGAAGAGGTATGCTTTACCAAAAGAATCAACATGCATATATGGCAGCTTGCAGTAAGCTAAACATCTAGGATTTGTAGCAAAGTCAATTCACAAAAAAAAGGAAAAAAAAAAAACTATCATGGCATATGAAAGTGATTATAGGAAAAATAGCTACAGAAATTCAGTGCTATTCTTGTGGATTTTCTTAATGCAAAGATTGGGTCCTATCATATTAAAAAAAATGAATCCTGCAAAGGATTCAAAACTTAATTTGACATATTAAAGAAATGATTGACTGAAAGTGAGATCCTAAATTGTAAGGTTAACTTTGTTTAAGACAACAGGAAAATATCTTCTTCTGAATTTTCTGTGCACCCATTACTAAGCTATAAGTTGATTAAATTCCAATTTTTATCCAGTTCATACTGCTTATTGTGTGTTACCACATATATTCCAGCACATAAGTTAACCTTTGAAGCACTAAGTTGTTTTAAAGTGCTACTTATATTCCAGGTTATAAGATCCAAAACTTGAATTAAAAAGGCATGTGCTTAGAGTAAGAAAGACGAACCAATAACATATTTACACACGTGTACATTGTTCCTTTTTAAAACCCAAAAATTTGTTCATCTTCATCAGAAAAAGATTAGCCACATGGTGCAAGGAAGCCCGAGGCTTATGCTGCACCAGGCAAAAAAATTCGAGAGAGAGAAAGAAATCACCAAGAAAGAAGAATGATGATATCCAGCTCAGGACCCAGGTGTGCCAAGCCCATACTCACCAAACATGAGTCCCTGTGTGTGTGTGTGTGTGTGTGTGTGTGTGTGTGTGTTGGGGGAAAATCACAGAATTGTGATTTGGTTTACTTTAGTCCTCAAAATAAACTTAAGAGGTGATTATCTGGTTGTATAAGACAACAGGGCAAATTTAATCTTGAGTACTGCATATAGGCATGAAATCTCATGGATGAGAATCTGTTGGAGCAAATGTAGAGAAGGGCGAAGAGATTAGCATGGGAGGGAGAAGCACTCTTTATCAAGAAAGACTAACATCTGTCAATTGCAGTGCTTAAGCCTTTTAATGGATAAAAAAAACTGAATGCTGATGCATCATTACTTGAAATCTTACCAACAATACACCAGGTTAGCTCAACTGTTAAATGAGACTTTTTTGTGTGCCAAAGGTCCATTTCTTCCATATTGTTCTGATGGATTTTTAACCCCTTTATTTATTTTTTTTTTTATTTCCTTAGAGGTTAGGGTGTAATGACTGAGGTACCTAACTTGGATGCAAGAATTAAATGATTTGATGGCAAGTTCATTTGATACAGTTAGTTGGGGAGGTTTTAGACATTACTTAACTTTTACTAAAGCAGATATGCTTTTGTAAAGTAATGTACAAAGAACATCCAGAAAGTAAAGATGTAGTACAGACAGCAACCTTGCAAACAAGTGGGAAGTTGCAATAATGACCAAGTTGTACTACACTGCACTTGCTAACACAGCAAGTCAGTTTAGTAACTGAATGTATTTTGTTTCTCAGTACAACAAACATGCCTATTGAAAATCCTACTAAATACAAGATTCATTCCATTGTCAGATTTTTGAATGCCAGGCACGTTTGCCCTGCCAATATTCATCTGCAGACTTATGTAAAATACATTATGAACCTGTGGAACATAGCAAAGTGGCACTATGTATTTAATGAAGGGAGGACTATCCAATTTTAAATTATATTTTATCTTTATTCTAAAAAGAATAACTCATGGCATACTCAGAGGCACCTGTGAGGATATATGCACATTTCATTGTGGATACCAGTCTAGTGGACTGGTATCCACAATGAAAATAAAAAAAAAAGGAGAGGACCACCTATTATCAATCACAGTTTGATTCAGAGAGCTAAAAGAATTTGAGGCAAACAATTTTCCAATTGGAATAAGTTTTTACATAGAGCAGGAGGATGATTCCTTGTTAAACACAAACAGAATAGTGATCAGTGCCAAAACTTGGGTTAGCCGTCACATGCCAGAGGGTAAATACCAATTACTACAGTCAAAGTATATAGGCACACCTTAAAGAAATTTGAACAAATCAATTCAATCAACAGAAAAGTGTTTTATTGATTGAGTTTATGCCAGAAGTAACATGTATAAATGAAGAAAGGCAAACCATTCAGAACTAAAAGCATGGTTCACCATCTGAAAACATTTGTCAGCATCAGACTAAGAGAAAGAAAAAAAAATCTGTCCATCACTGCCTTAAATTTATTCAAACTATTCACTTTTAGAATAGCAGATAGAAGTTTATTCCAACAATCAGTTATATCCCACAACCATGCTTTTTCTCTTTATGTCCCCTTATGTGTCTGAGAAAGAATAAGATACCCACAGCATTTAGGTACTCCAATCCATTTAAATCTTAAACTTCAACCAGGTCTTGCTGAAGGTGTTTGGTTTCCAAGTGCTGCAACTTGCAAAACTGCAGTCTTCCATTTTTTATCCATGACTATGCTAATTACTCTTTTCTGCACCTATTCCAACAGTTCCACATCTGTCTTAAAATGCTTCCAGACCTACATATAGTGCTCAAGACTCAAGCCTAACCACTGCTTTATATACTGTGATAATCACCACCTTGACCTGCAGGCAAAATTTCTGTATAAGAAGCTCACAAGCTGTCCTAGCAGCCTGTTTACACTGAACTTCATGTCAGATTGTACAATTACACCTAGTTCTTTGTTCTCCACCACCACCTTGAGTGTGGCACTAACTAATTGCTATGTTATTTTGGGATTACTGCTAGTCATATGTTAAAGTTTAATTGCCACTTCTGCCTAATTTTTCTAGGTCTTGTTGCAGTAGTATGCTTTGATTCCTGTCATTAATTGATGTCAACCTTTGTATTATCTGCAAACTTAGAAAAAAGTGAGATGCCTTCATCAATATCATTAATAAATACCAAAAACACTAAGGGGACTCAGCACTGAACCCCAAGAGAGGTCCCTAGTACCATTAGTCCAAGAATAGCAGTGCAGAATCAATAACCACAACTTTCATCACTCAAATATCCCCCTATCCATAGCAGAAATTTGCACCTAGCACTACTGCTCCAATCTGTACAGCAGTCTATGTGCAACAGTAAAAAAAGCTTTTCTGAAATCTAAGTATTTGATGTAAAAATCATTTTTTGCACCTAGTTCCTTTGTCACCACATCACAGTATCCAATGAGATTGGCCATTCAAGATTTCCCCTTAACAAATCCATGCTGTGGCTAGAGTATAACTACATTCCTGTCTACAGGTATACTGCAGTAGGGCAATGCAGGTGTGGCAATAAAGTTCCCAGACTAGTGCAATAAGAAGAACACCAAGTCAAGGAGCTCAAAAATGTTTTTATTTTTTTTATTCAAAGTAATCGCCATCTGATAGAATGCCTTATTAAGTTTCTGAAAAGAGTCAGCGAAGGCATCCAAAGAGTTGACATTCAGTTCCTGGTTACATTTTTCTTTATATCCTCAACATCTTGAAATCTTTCTTCGAGAAGAGTTTTCACCTTGGGAAAATGGAAGTCTGCTGGTGGTAGATTAGGAGAGTAGGGCAGATGGTTGATCTGTACAATGTTACTTTTCTTCAGAAAAGTCTACCCAACAAGTGCAGAGCATGGTAGCACTGTCATGCAACAAGAACCAGCTGCCTTTCTCTTGAAACTGTAGCCTAACCTAGAAATTTCAAAGCCCATTGAAGTACATGTACATAGAATGCAGCATTGACTCTTGCCCCTTCAGGTACAAATTCTTTGCAAATCACAACCTGTTTGTCAAAAAACATGATCACCATTGTCTTGATCCTGGCGTGGTCTTAGGTAAAGAACGTTTTGGGCTTTGATGATTTTGAAGGCACTGTATGCTCTGATGCTTTGTCTCTGAGCCAATACAGAAACATCCAACAATCTTTTCTACTGACAATATGATCAAGGAAATTAGGACTGTCTTGACAAGTTTGGATGAAGCCTTCGCATGACAATGCTCTTCATTGCTGCTGCTCATCCGTGAGGCTGTGCAGCACAAATTTGCACTGACTTTCCTAGTTCCCTATATCTTCATGCAGAATTTTACAAATCTACTTATTCATATCCAACTCATAAGCCATCATTCTGAGGCTCAAACAACAATCTGTCCTCAGTTTTCCAACCCTTTGCACCTCTGTCCTTAAACCCAAGAAGTAGTAGCAGTCCATCGACAGGTCGATGGACTGCTACTTCTTGGGTCATTGTGAACATCCTCACATCCACCTTTGAAATGCTTATATCATTCAAACACACTGGTGTGGCTTAACATTTCATCACCATAAGCAATTTTTAATATTTCATACATTTCTGTTCCACATTTTCAGTTTAAAGCAAAATTTGATATTTGTCCATTGCAATATTGTGACAGAATATCAATGTTACTAATAAAACTGGTTGTTACTTGTAACCTGTCAGCCTACTGGCACTGTTGGAGGAAGTCTGAACTATAACATACCACTTGTGTTTTTCAAACTTAAACATTACTGCAACAGTGCCAGTCCAGGAACTTTATTGCCACACCTTTTAGATGATCCTACATTAATTCTTTAACAACTCCATTATTTTCCCTGGAACAGAAGTTAAGCCTACAGGTTTGCAATTACCCTCACTCTTTAACCCCCCCCCCCCAACATTCTGAGTATGAAAGATCTTGGACTTCTCTAGTTCACAGAAACGTGGCCTAAATCCAAGGATGTTCTCATAATTATAGCTAAAGGTTTGCATAAAATTTTGCTGTTTCTTTTAATATAAACAGATTCCATCATCCCCATGTGCCTTATTTACTTTTAACTAAAAATTTCTTCTCAGTTATGGCAAAATCATGTAGCTCTCACTTATAACATGGTTTTAATTTCTGGTATTCCTATCCCTATGTAGTTCACATGTGAATATAAATGCAAAATATTGTTTGTCAGCAATCTAAACAGGACTAAGTCATGCCATTTGTATCCAGTCAGCCAATGTGGTTCATTCCTTTCCTTTTGTACAAGGAGCAAAGAATTATTTGCTACCTTTCTTTGCATACTTAGCCAAAGGCATCTCATAATCTGTCGTAGATTGCTTAATTCCCCCCCCTAGAAATTGGTTTGTAAACAAAGTTTGTACTTACTGGATGTTTCTGTGTACCCACATAATTTATAATCTCAAGAATTTTTTGCCTGTCACTAGTCTCACCAGACTGTTTGACAACCACTTATGTCTGTCTTGAAGCATTCCTCTTAGTTGGTATGAAAAGCTTAGTAGCATCTATGATTACTTCCCTGAATGATTTGCAACAAACTGCAAAGAATATAACTGTCTAAGACCACTATAGTCACCTCTATGAAAGCAAAATCCAACTCCTACATCAATATATTATGATCACTGCCATCTAGAAGTTTTACTTCTTAGTAGTATAACCTGCCGTGGCTGCATTAAATGATAGTGATTAAAGCTTTTTCTAAGAGTATTCTTTTAATATCTAGGCTATAAAACAGCAGTGTAAATAATGTTAAAACTATAACAAAAATAACTTAGCTCTGTGTGTCAAATTCCAACAAGGAACTAAGTGATTTTGTGTTAAATGAGAGAAAGTGGAAGAAATATTGTTTTAAGCAAAATAACTATAAATTTTAAATCTGAATCATTCAGGGAAAGAAATTTGCAGTTAGTTCCACTGAAAAGAATATAACTTTCTTTAAGCAAACTTTAAGAAAAACAGAATAACACTTGTGATGGATGGGATCTAGCCAGTTATATTAATAGACAGCAATAGAGGCAAACAATCCTTTAGACATAAAACATCAGCCATTTTCAATCCACTACAGGATGAAGGCCTCTCCAGCAACTTTCCAGTTCCTTCTGTTTTGTGCAATAGCCATCCATTTACTACCCACAAACTCTTGAATTTCACCTGTCCATCTCAGTCATTGTCTTCCAAGTTTTCTTCTAGCTCCTCTTGGATACCATTCTGTTAGTCTTACTCCATCTGTCATCATGTCTTTGAGCTATGTGTCCTACTCAAGACACATTTTAGTTCTTAGTTTTGATAAGAATGTCCTTTACTTGAGTTTGTTACTAATCCACATATTTCTCTTCTTATCTAACCTATCTAACAGTCCGATTACCAATATAATTCGTTCCATTCTTCGCTATGTAGTTCTCAGCTTCTCTTCCATTATTTTGGTGAGTATACATTGGTTCATTATTTTATGTTTCAGACAAACTGATATTGCTCCTCAGTATGTGACTATGGGGCTTAGAGGGGAACAGGTATCCTGTGATATCAGACACTCAGCCTAAAACACTGATGAACCCAATATCTCTATTACAGAAGATAGAGAAGTCCGGTTGGTCTGCCTCCCTAAAATCTACTCATGTACACCTTCTCGATGGTAAGTCCTGTTACGTCACTTAGGTGGCAACGAACGTGCAGAGTGGTTCTCTTAAACACCTGGTCAGCGTGAAGAGGAAAAGACCAAACCCTCCAGCAATGAGAGCACAACAATACAAATGGCCCTCAGTCCCCAGCAGCTTTCACTCTCCCTCGTACGGCAGCGAGAGGATCAGAGTGGAAGCAGAGGGTGCTAAGAATCTCTGGGTACGACCAGGCTGCCATGCATGGAAACTGAACTTGGCCTGTTATAACGTAAGATTACTCATCGGTGAAGACAGGATATTAGAGCTGAAAAAGGAATTAGAAGATGTGAATTGGAATATCATCGGTTTGGCTGAAACAAGAAATGAATCACTTTTAAGTTTATCAAGTAGAAATCTGCTGTACACCAATGGAAACAGTGAAAAGACAGAAGGTCGAATTGGCTTTCTGGTCCATAAAGATTTTAAAAAACAACATTTTGGAATTCAAAAAGTACATCACCAAGGGTGTCAAGATTTCTAAGAGGTACAAGCTAAAGATTATGATTTATGCACCAACATAGAGCCATGATGATGAAGAGGTTGAAGAAATGTACACCGAAATTGAGTCTTCTAGATGAGCAGAAAACCCACTACACTATTATGGGGGACTTCAATGCTAAGGTTGGAAAAGACAACAGTACAGAAAGGGGAACTATAGGAAATTTTGGAATTGGTGAAAGAAATGAAAGACTTGTGAAATTTGCAGAACTGCAAGGACTGTCAGTAATGAACATTTTTTCAAGAAAAGGGTGAACAAAGTGGATATGGAAGAGTACAAATGGATTAACTACAAATGAAATTGACTTCATCCTCACTAACAGAAGATATATTGTGAATGATGTTACCATCCTGAATAAGGTAAATGTTGGAAGTGATCACGGAATGGTAAGATGTACGCTTGATATAGATGTAAGAAAGGAAAAAACTGACTCTAGTAAATAATACAAAGGTCTTTGAGATAACAGAAGAGGAGAAAAAGCAGTATGTACTGGAACTTAAGTTTGAGCTTCTGCAAACTGCTCAGGACCAAGATATCGATGAGGAATATTACAACTTTCTGAAAGTTGTAAAGCCCAAGAAACCTATAGGGAAACAGAAATCCAAAGAAGAAAAAAAAAAAAAAAAAAATCAGTCTAAGAAAACACTTGTCATGATGAACCGAAGACGACAAATGAAAGGCAAGAAAAACACTGACAGGGAGAAAAATTGAGTATACTGAGTTATGCAAAGCCATTAGAAAGAGGACATAAGATTTAACACAAGAAAAGTAGAACAAGCATTAAGGGAAAACAAAGGATTTAAATCAGCAGCCATGAGCAGTAATACAAATGATACTGAAACTGAAGAATAGCAATGGTGTACTTATAAACAGCAGAGAAGGCATAATTTGAATAGCAGAGGGCTACTATAGAGAATTACACAAGGAGCAGGGGAACAATGCCAGCAGTGGGAATATGGATTGCAAAGTAGCAACACATACAACATACCTGATATTCTTCCTGATGAGGTAGAACATGCATTGAAGAAAATCAGAAAGTCCCAGGGGAAGATGAAGTTACTGTAGAGTTGTTAAAATTGGGAGGAAGAGACATAACAAAAACTGGCAAGGCTCTTCACAAAGTGCATTAGAAAAGGTGTGATGCCTAAGCAGTGGAATAATGCAATCATAGTTTTGCTGCATAAGAAAGGAGATTATTGCTGCATCAGAAATTGGAAATTATAGACCAATTAGCTTGTTATCCCACATCTACAAGTTGTTCACAAGGGTCATTACTAACAGATTAGAAAGAATACTTGATGAGAATCAACCGAAAGAGCAAGCTGGCTTTAGGACAGGATTCTCAACTATGGATCACCTTCACGTAATATCACAGCTAATGGAGAAAGCAAATGAATATAAAACACCATTATGCCTGGCATTTGTGGATTATGAAAAGGCATTTGACTCCATACAGCATAAGGCAATGTTTCAGGCACTGCAAAGACAAAGCATAGATACCCCATATATTATGATTTTGAAGAAAATATGAGTGCCACCTCCTTTATTAGACTAGACAGACAGTAGGAAATTTAAAATTGAGAAAGGAGGTAGACAAGGAGACAATATCTCCGAGGCTGTTTACTGCTGCCCTAGAGGAAGCTTTCAGAAGATTAGACTGGTCACAGAAAGGAGTCAATGTGAACGGAGAGTACCTAAACCACTTACGATTTGCAGATGACATTGTGGTGATAAGCCACGATCCCAAAGAATTAAGAGGAAAATCTTAATCAGTTATGCACGGTTAGTAAGGATTTTGGACTAAAGATTAATATGGCTAAAACAAGAGTAATGATGAACAAGTATGGCACAGAAAGGGAAATAATGATTGAAGGAGCAGTAATTGAAAAGGAGGAGTCATACTTATCTGGGACAAGTTATAGCTGTAATAATAATAATAATAATAATAATAATAATAATAATAATAATAATAATAAATGGCTGGAAGTCAAGAGAAGAATAAATTTTGGATGGATAGCATTCAGGAAATAGTCACATACTGAAGAGCAATATCCCAGTTTGTCTGAAACTTAAAATAATGAGATAATGTATACTCCCCACCATGACTCATGGAAGTCAAACTTGGGCACTCACCAAAAGAATGGAAGAGAAGCTGAGAACTACACAGCGAAGAAGGGAACAAATTATATTGGGAATCAGACTGTTAGATAAGTAGAGAAACATGGATTAGGCAGCAAACTCAAGTAAAGGACATTCTTATCAAAACTAAACTAAAATGGTCTTGGGCAGGACACATAGCTCGAAGACATGACAGATGGACTAAGAAAATAACAATGGTATCCAACAGGAGCTAGAAGAAAACCTGGAAGACAAAGGCAGAGATGGATAGCCAGTGCTCAAAACAGAAGGAACTGGAAAGTTGCTGGAGAGGCCTTCATCTTGCAGTGGATTGAAAATGGCTGATGATGTGACTATATTTCCTGAATGCTATCCATCAAAAATTTATTCTTTTCTTGACTTCCAGGCATTTATCATTATTATAGCTAATAACTTGTTCCAGATAAGTATGACTCCACCTTTTCAATTACTGCTCCTTCAATCATTATATCCCTTTCTGTGGCATACTTGTTCATCATTACTTTTGTTTTAGCCATATTCATCTTTAGTCCAAAATCCTTACTAACTGTGCATAACTGATTAAGATTTTCCTCTAATTCTTTGGGATCATGGCTTTCTCAAGGGCAGCAGTAAACTTCAGAGATGTTTCCTTGTCAAACTCCTTTCCTCAATTTTAAATTTGCTACTGTCTTTGTCTAGTCTAATAAAGGAGGTAGCACTCATATTTTCTTCAAAATCATAATATATGGAGTATCTATGCCTTGTCTTTCCAGTGCCCCAAACATTGCCTTATGCTGTATGGAGTCAAATGCCTTTTCATAATCCACAAATGCCAGGCATAATGGTGTTTTATATTCATTTGCTTTCTCCATTAGCTGTGATATTACGTGAAGGTGATCCATAGTTGAGAATCCTATCCTAAAGCCAGCTTGCTCTTTCGGTTGATTCTCATCAAGTATTCTTTCTAATCTGTTAGTAATGACCCTTGTGAACAACTTGTAGTGTAGATGTGGGATAACAAGCTAATTGGTCTATAATTTGCAATTTATCTCCTTTCTTATGCAGCAAAACTATGATTGCATTATTCCACTCCTTAGGCATCACACCTTTTTAATGCATTTTGTGAAGTCTTCCTCCCAATTTTAACAACTGTACAGTAACTTCATCTTACCCTGGGGCATTCTGATTCTTCAACACAAGTTCCACCTCATCAGGAAGAATATTGGGTATGTCATACACGTTACTAATTTGCAATCCATCTTCCCCACTGCTGGCATCATTCCCTTGCTCCTTGTATAATTCTCTATAGTAGTCTTCTGCTATTTGAATTATGCCTTCTCTGCTATTTATAAGAACACCATTGATATTCTCCAGTTTCAGTATCATTTGTCTTTCTGTGTTACTGGCTCATGGCAGCTGTTTTAAATCCTTTGTTTTCTCTTAATGCTTGTTCAACTTTTTGTGTTAAATCTTCTTATGTCCTCTCTGAGTCTCTTTCTAATAGCTTTGCATAACTCAGTATACTCAATTTTCTCCTTGTTAGTGTTTATCTTGCTCTTCATTTGTCATCTTCAGTTCATAATGACAAGTGTTTCTTGACTAATTTTTTCTTCTTTGGATTTTTTACTTATAGGTTTCTTGGAGCTTTATCATTTTCAGAAAGCTGTAACATTCCTCGTCGATATCTTGGTCCTGAGCAGTCGGCAGAAGCACAAACTAGTTCTTAAGTTCCAGTACATACTGCCTTTTCTTCTCTTCTGTTTTCTCAAAGACTTTCGTATTATTTACTCGAGTCAGTTTTTTCGATCTACACATCAAGTCTGCAATCACTTCCACCGTGTACCTTGTTCAGGACGGTAACATCATTCACAATATATCTTCTGTTAGTGAGGATGAAGTCTATTTCATTAGTTGTTTATCCATTTGGACTCTTCCACGTCACCTCTTTCTTGAAAAAGTAAGAGGTGACGTGGTTTTTCTCCTCCTCTGTTATCTCAAAGACCTTTGTATTATTTACTCTAGTCAGTTTTTTCCTTTCCTTTCCTACATCTATATCAAGTACATCTTACCATTCTGTGATCACTTCCAACATTTACCTTATTCAGGACGGTAACATCATTCACAATATATCTTCTGTTAGTGAGGATGAAGTCGATTTCATTAGTTGTTAATCCATTTGGACTCTTCCATGTCCACTTTCTGTTCACCCTTTTCTTGAAAAAAAAGTGTTCATTACTGACATTCCTTGAGATTCTGCAAATTCCACGAGTCTTTCACCTTTTATTTCTTTCACCAATTCCAAAATTTCCTATAGTTTCCCTTTCTGCACTGTTTTATCTTTTTCCAACTTTAGCATTGAAGTCTCCCATAATGATAGTGTAGTGGGTTTTCTGCTCACCTAGAAGACTCAATTTCGGTGTATATTTCTTCAATCTCTTCATCATTATGGCTCGATGTTGACACATAAATCATTATAACCTTTAGCTTGTACCTCTTAGAAATCCTGAGTATTAGTCTTGACACCCTTGATGTACTTTTGAATTCCAAAAATGTTGTTTTTTATATCTTTATGGACCAGAAAGCCAATTCGACCTTCGGTCGTTTCACTGTTTCCATTGGTGTACAGCAGATTTCCACTTGATAAACTATCAAGTAAACATAAATGACAGCATAAGTATTCACTCCATCCCTTTTGAATGTACCCACAATTCACAAAGGGGGAGATCAATGGGTGATATGAGTAATTACAAATCTGTCAGTTTGACTTCTGTTCCAAGGAATAGAAGTCAAGTTTTAACCAGGCATTCCATTATTCTGTTCGAAGGAACCAACATGGCCAGAAATGAAGTTATAAAGTCACAGCAAAGATGTGCTAAAGGGCAACTTGACTGACCAATATGATTGGAAATGATTATGCAGTAACAGAGAAACTGGATGCAAAAAATAATTCTGAAATCATATACAGTGTACTTGTTGCAATCATTTGTGAACACAGCTGATAAGCATTGTTTATTGATGCTGAATGGACGTGTACATGAAAATGTACAAGTAAACAGAAAAAAAATTAAAAACAAAATACGGAGCGATTGCCTGGTTGAGCTCTGTGATTGGTTAATTACTGTCAATGTAAAATTTGCCTTTCTCATTGTTTGATTGGATGCAAATTTGCTTCCAATTTTAGCGGAAAGTGCGAAATTATCATTTGCTTTGTTTCGTTATGTTTAGTTGTTACTGTGCTCGGTTATTGTTTAGTCATTGCCATCGTGCCACTCTTGAATTTTTTTATTTGTTATTCTGTGTGCACTTGATCTCCATATTATGGGTACCACTAAAATCAGAAGCAAATTTGCTTCTGATTTTAGTGGTAAATGCAAAATTATCATTTGCTTTGTTTCATCATTACTGTTCAGTTGTCACCGTTGTGCTGCTCTTAAGTTTTTTTTTATGTATTTGTTATTCCGTGTTCAACCCCAATGGAGCAACTGACTATGAAAATGTTGTATGGGTTGGAAAAGGATGGATGTAATAAGGCTATAATTGGAGTTTGTGAAGTGTACGAGCCACCATGCCAGAACTGACGAGGTGACTTTTCTTTGTATTTGAGTAGTTTTTTGATGATTTAATTGTGTTTAGTAGTTAATGTATTAGTTGTTAATACAGCCATTCTCTGGCTTACGTAATACTCAACTTACAGAATTGACTTTACGTAAGTTTTAAAATCGTGGAACCGTATTTTGCATCCTGTAGGAATAAATGGAGGAATTGTGAAAATATCATAATGTGAACCCAATAATTTTTTGGTAATTTGTTCCAAGACCTTGGAAGTTGAAAATTTTGCTATATAACTAAGCTATTTATCTCTCTCAAGGGTCATTTTTATTATGGAAATTGCTCTACACTTTCATCATATGTTCCATTATAAGAATCATATTTTGGAAGCCTTTGTGATATTTTTCACAAATACATTTCTGGAAGTCACTACCATAAAACAAAATTTGCACTTTCCCGTTTATTGGGCTTTTCTGTTAGCACAATCTATTATAAATGGATAGTAAGCTCAATCTTATTGCATTTGTGATAATACAGATAACTGGAATTCTGTGGGTTTTCACATTACAGAATTGTGGTGAAATGAGTTCCCCTTCACTGAAATCTTCAATCATATAAAAAACAAATAAAATTTCAGAATCTTCTCTTTCACTGTTTCCATTGGTGTACAGCAGATTTCCACTTGATAAACTATCAAGTTTATCAAGTAGACATAAATATGATAGCATAATTCTTCACTCCATCCCTTTTGAATGTACTGTACCCACAATTCACAAAGGGAGCTGAGGGGGGCATAGATTCAAACTGAGGAAAGACGGTTGTATAATAGATGTGTGGAAATTTGCCTTTAGCCAGGGGGTGGAACAGACTTCCATCTTTTGTTGTTGAAGTTGATAGTCTGAATAAAATGTTAGCTGGACAGGCATTTGGAACGAACCGAGGGGTGAAATGGGAGGGTTTTTTTGGCTGATGCTGTATAAGCTTGCTTTCTTGCATTGTATGCCTCTACTAATGCCAATTGTTTGGTACTACACACACAGTAATGGAGAATGAAGACTTGGAGGCTCTAAGCAGTGCAGATGGACTGTTTTTGGACAGCCCACAGCAGTTTTGTCAATGATATACATGAACTTTGCCAGCATAAACAAGCTGATTATCCCATCCCCTTACGTAAGGTAATGGTCAGGCAATGTCTTATGTAGTGCACATTGTTCTGGAAGCCTCACTTTAAAAGATATGGAGCTCTTGGAACAGGTGCAGAGATGAACAACCAGGTTAGTCAATAACAAAGTATTCTTACCACAAGACTTCAGTTCTGCAAACTGCAGTGCTTGAAAACCCAGCATCTGCAAAGAGACCCAAAGTAATGCATACAAGACTTTAAATGGGCTAAGTGAACTAAATGCTGACAGCATCCTTACTCTTTCTCAAACAGACATTAAAAAGCATGGCTGCAAGAGAGATGTGCAAAAATTTGCTTTGAGCGAGAGAGTAATTGATTGTTGGAATAAACTTCCATCCGGTGTTGTAAAATAAAGTTAAGGAAAAAACTAGACAAACCCTCAAAGAGGATAGGCAGATGATATGGGAAAGTTTTTTTTTGGCAGATGCTGTATAAGCTTGCTTTCTTACATCATTTCCCATCAGTGGCGTAGCTAACATGTAGGCAGGCAAGGCACTTGCCTCCTCGCCCGGAGTCTTCGGCTGTCTCCTCTTTTTGCAATTTTAAATAGGGGCCTGAAAAAGGATAGCTACGCTACTGTTTCCCCATGTTCACAATAATGCAACATCTTACTCTCGCTCACATACAAGAACTATTAATTTCGCTGGGCAATCCTCGGCTACCCGCCATATAGCTTAAAAGTTAGCGTATAGTGATTACCATCTCTTTTTGAGTGGCAGAAACAAAACACAACAGACAAGCTCCAGTGCAATGTTGTCAAATTCAACCTATGTGGACATACATTATATGTCCACTTTGATAGCTAAAGAGCATTTCTTGTAAGCTGTTATATGCACATAATTGCAAAGCAAGTTGCTGTAATTCTGGGCATTAACTGTCGAATGAGATGGCAGAAAATCTTCTGAATCCCCTAAAGACACTTGCCATGACTTTGCCAGCTGAAGTTGTCTTAGATTCTTTGGGTGATCTTTTGTGACACTGTTCCATACAAATACTGTTTCTTGACCTTGATTCAAGGGCTCACTCAAGAGAGAGAGAGATCCAGCTCAGGATCTCTCTCAAATTTTTTTTGGCTGGTGCAGCATAAGCCTCAGGCTTCCTTGCACCATATGGCTAATAATAATCTCTTTTTGCATTTGAAGCAGCATGTGGCTATAAAAAAAAGTTAGACAATGACGAACAAGTGAAAATTCAAGAATTGATTAAAGGATCAGGAGTTATAAAAATTGGTATTTAGTTTGGACATTACGTAGAAATCATTTTAATATGTAATGGAAATTGTTGATATATATATATTTTTTTTATATTTACGGGGTTTGTGGAGGGGTTGGGTCAGTACATTCTATCTAGACACGCCTCGTATCTTTTCCCACCCCCAAGCATATCTAGCGAGGTTCATCAGCGATTCTGCACTTCCAAAGAAAATTTGTGGCATCTTGCTTTATCTAGGAACCTATTATGAAAAGAATGCTTTTTAAATAAAATATAAATTAGCACCTGCTTTTCAAACTGATAAGATAAATTGATTTAAAATGTCGAAAGCTCCCATAACCTTTATTCATAATAGGTGCAGTCATAATAGGAAGTAATTTAAGCCTACATTAATACAGGATCCATTGTCTAAATAAGCTGTATCAGGCACATAAATAATTTACACACATTATAATGCATCCTTAAAATTTTGACTTTCAGGAATTTCACATAATTTACCTGCTCAGAACTCCGGGAAACACCCTCACCGATTATTTCGCTGTCTTCCGCCATCTCTGAAGTTTCTCAGTTTGATAATCTCGTCACTGAGACTATAGCATGAATCACAAAGATCATAGCCTGTCATTTCCCTGCATTTATACTGTATTTCCATTTCATCCTTTTTATGAAAACTATATCTAAATGACTAGAATATCTGATAAAATTTATAAAGACAAATTTTTAGCATTGCAGTTAATAATGTAATTGTAAACAATAGAAGTTCATTCTGAACTCGATGTTACAATTTTATAAACTTCTTTTACATATGGGTTCGAGATTAGAATTGTGATTTGTCAGTTTTTGAAGGTATGAGATGCTAACGGTTAGCGAAAGTTGTGGTAGGCTTAGGTGTACAGGGTAACTTGACTTTTTTTTTTATTTCTCAAATTTGTTAACAGCTTACCGTCAGCACATCTTACGTGAATAGCGAAGAAAATGTCAAGTGTGAGTATTCTTATGAAAATATCAGAATAAATTATTTTTAATGGCAGTTGAAGAATGAATGCTTTCTAATGCAGTTAACGCATGATTATACTAATCAATCCATTAGTTTGTGTTTACATTTTACATCCGATATTTATATTATATCAACGTTCATCGTACTCAACGGAGTAAGCTGGTATATCCATGCTATTATACTATACCCTAGTAATTTTCTTTACCCGTTATTAGTAAAAATCAGCCTCTGCTTGGTACTCAGTTTCGATCTCATGGACTTTTTCTTATTTTAGTTAAGAAATCTCTGGAATATTTCATAAATAAAATTTATAATCGAACCTTCCCATATCTGTGCATGAATGGATTATTAGAATGTTAGTAGTAATTGGGACATCAATTTTAAATAAATTATTTCATTTTGTTTTGTTTCATAAATATACCGATAATAGCACGTTTCAGAAAATCTAACTTGTTACCTGGGATGTCTCAAAAATTCATTCTGGAAGAAGGGAAACCGAAGGTTTATAGCATTGCGTATGTAAACGTAAAATCTTTTAGACTTATAAAGTAGTAGATATAATCCATTTTAAACCTATGTGTGTGCAAAACAGATGTGTAAGGCACTTTTTTTACAGTGTGTGTACAAATAGACTGGATTTAATAAATCCAGAAGATAAAAAAAGTAATATGGAAACAGACAACTGCTTGTATTATCAACAGGCCTGCCTGACTACATCCTGTCCCTCATAGCATCTGACAGATGTCACCCCTTTTTTTTTAAATATTGTTCTTCAGAATTTTGGAGTGGGATCAGATCCTGCTACATTCCTTTCCTCACTAATTTTCTCTGCATGATGTTTCTGTCTTCAGTTCTGTTTACTACAAACCACAAGAGGTTGTATGTTTGGAGTCCAATGGCATCCATATTTCATGATTAGTGTGTAACTATCCCTCCATTTACCTTTGAAGGGTGGATGAATAAGGGAGGTTCGGCAGGCAAAGGCGGATTACGAGAAATCTTTGGCAAAAGATGCTAAGAAAAACAGCAAGGATTTCTTTACTTATATAAACTCTAAAAGGAAGGGGATGAATATGATTGGTCCACTTGACATCGATGGTTCGACTGTTGATGATCCTGCTCAGATAGCAAACAAACTGAATGAGTATTTTGCATCTACATTCACACGTGAGGAATTATTACAATTTGAAAATGGAAGAAGGTTATCAAATTGTAGTAGTGTGCTTAATGATTTTGTAATAACTGAGAGCAAAGTGGAGGAGAAATTGTTGAAGTTAAACATAAGAAAGGCACCTGGGGTGGATGGGATCTATCCAGTTATTTTAAAGGAGGCGGCAAAGCAACTAAGCAAACCCTTAGCCATAATTATGAGAGCATCCTTGGACTCGGGGGAGGTTCCCACGGACTGGAGATGTGCAAATGTGTCCCCAATTCACAAAGGTGGATCGAAGGGTGACACGAGTAATTACAGACCAGTTAGTTTAACTTCTGTTCCGGGTAAAATAATGGAGTCGCTGGTTAAAGATGCATGGCAGGATCATCTAGACAAGACTGCAGCAATAATTCAAACACAGCATGGGTTTGTTAAGGGAAAGTCTTGTCTGACAAATTTGATTGGTTATTATGATGTGGTCACAAAGGAACTGGATGCAAAAAATAATTTTGATATCATATACTTGGATTTCAGGAAAGCTTTTGACACTGTTGCGCATGGAAGACTACTGTACAAATTGGAGCAGAATGGTATTAAGGGTAAGTTGCTACAATGGATAAAAGGATGGTTAAGTGGGAGAAGACAGAGGGTGGTAATCAATGGGTGCTGCTCTTCGTGGACTAATGTTATTAGTGGAGTCCCACAGGGTTCGGTGTTGGGTCCACTGTTGTTTTGTGTATTTATCAATGATATTGATGAAGGTATATCAGGCTTAATGTCGAAGTTTGCAGATGACACAAAGGTTGGCAGGGTTGTTAATGACAGTAATGGCAGTGTGCTACTGCAACAGGATCTAGATAATTTGGGCAGATGGGCTAAGAAGTGGCAACTGAAATTCAACCTTGACAAATGCAAAGTACTGCATATGGGTAGAAGTAACCCCAGAGAAACGTACCAGCTGTGTGGTACTACACTTAAGGTGGTAGAAAATGAAAAAGACCTGGGAGTAATTGTGCAGTCAGATATGAAGTTTTCTGAGCAGTGCAGACAGGCTGCTAGGGCGGGTCATGGGGTATTGTCAATGATATATAGGAATTTTGCTAGCAGGGAAAAGGAGGTGATTGTCCCTCTGTATAAGGCAATGGTCAGGCCACGCCTTGAGTACTGCGTACAGGTCTGGAGGCCTCATTTTAGGAAGGATGTAGATTTGCTTGAGCGTGTACAGAGACGAGCAACACGATTGGTGAGGGGAATGAAGGGATTCTCTTACCAAGAGAGGCTTAAGTTCTGCAAATTGCAGTGGCTGGAGACTAGGCACCTGCGCGGTGATCTGATTGAGGTCTATAAGGCCTTGAATGGGTTGAGCACGCTGAATTCTGATGGGATCCTTCCACTTGTTCAGATTACCAACCTACGGGGACATAAGTTCAAATTAAGAAAGGACAGATGTAGAATAGATGTGCGGAAATTTGCCTTTAGCCAGCGGGTGGTTAATTGCTGGAACAAACTTCCATCTGTCGTAGAAGTTGATAGGTTAAATAAATTTAAGGAGGAACTGGACAGGCATTTGGAGGGAATGGTGTGATTTTTTTTTTTTTTGGCTGATGCTGCATAAGCTCCTACACTTGCTTTCTTGCATCATGTGCCACTACTACTACTACTACTACTACTACTGTTGCACCTTTGTTTCACATTACCCATTGTCCTCCCCCTTTTTTTTTTCACTCCGGAAAATGACATTTGTAGGTTGAAAATTGGGTATTAATGGAACTCTGGCATAATAGAAGAATGAATGGGGAAAAAACAAAGTTATAGCACAAGAAATTTCAAGTGGTTATGAATGAGATAAATTATGTAAATCCTAACGAATAAAAGAAAGTTTACAATTCAACAAAAAAAAAATTTATGATGAAACAATATGGTATCTAATAGATGCCATGAGTAAAAGGTAATCATTCTATTTAAGGGTGCAGATAACTGAAGGTTAAAACTTAAACTAATTAGTAGACAAGGAACCAAATAAAAGGACTGGATGCAAAACAGACAAGAGAATGAAAAATGTAGTGCGAAAGGATTAATAGTAATTGTGGAATGTGATGCAAGAAAGCAAGTGTGTGAGCTTATGCAGCATCAGCCAAAAAAATATATATATTTACACAACCATTCCCTCTAAATGTTTGTCCAGTTCCTCCTTAAATTTATTTAACCTATCAACTTCCACAACGACAGATGGAAGTTTGTTCCAGCAACTAACTACCCACTGGCTAAATTCAAATTTCCTCACATCTATTCTACAGCTGTCTTTTCTCAATTACAATTTATGCCCCCTTGGTTCGTAATCTGAACAAGACCCATCAGAATTCAGGGTGCTCAACCCATTCAAAGTCTTATATACCTAAATCAGATCACCTCGCAGGTGCCTAGTCGCCAGCCGCTGCAATTTGCAGAACTTAGAAGCCTCTCTTGGTAAGAGGATCCCTTCATTCCCCTCACCAATCTTGTTGCACTTCTCTGTACATGCTCAAGCAGATCTACATCCTTCCTAAAATGAGGCCTCTAGACCTGTATGCAGTACTCAAGGTGTGGCCTGACCATTGCCTTATACAGAGGGACAATCACCTCCTTTTTCCTGCTAGCAAAATTCCTGTATATCATTGACAAAACCTCATGACCTGCTCTTGCAGCCTGTCTGCATTGTTCAGAAAACTTCATATCTGACTGCATAATTACTCTCAGGTCTTTTTCATTTTCTACCACCCTAAATGTAGTACTACACAGTTTGTACATTCCTCTGGGGTTACTTCTACCCATATGCAGTACTTTGCATTTGTCAATGTTAAACTTCAGTTGCCACTTCTCAGCCCATCTTATTCCAAAATTTTCTAGATCCTGTTGCAGTAACACACCTGCCAACCTTTGTATCATCTGTAAACTTCAACACTAACCCTGATATACCTTCATCAATATCATTGATAAATATACAAAACAACAGTGGACCCAACACCGAACCCTGTGGGACTCCACTAATAACATTAGTCCACAAAGAGCAGCACCCATTGATTACCTCTCTGTCTTCTCCAACTCAACCACACTTCTATCCATTGTAGCAACTTACCCTTAATACCATTCTGCTCCAATTTGTACAGTAGTCTTCCATGTGCAACAGTGTCAAAAGCTTTCCTGAAATCCAAGTATAGGGCAAAATTATTTTTTGCATCCAGTTCCTTTGTAACCACATCATAATATCCAATCAAATTTGTCAGACAAGACTTTCCCTTAACAAACCCATGTTGTGTCTGAATTATTGCTGCAGTCTGTCTACATGATCCTGCAATGCATCTGTAACAAGTGACTCAATTATTTTACCCGGAACAGAAGTTAAACTAACTGGTCTGTAATTACTTGTGTCACCCTTCCATCCCCCCCTTTGTGAATTGGGGATACATTTGCACATCTCCAGTCTGTGGGGACCTCCCTTGAGTCCAAGGATGCCCTCATAATTATGGCTAAGGGTTTGCTTAGTTCCTTTGCCACCTCCTTTAATATAACTGGATAGATCCCATCCACCCCAGGTTCCTTTCTTATGTTTAACTTCAACAATTTCTCCTACACTTTGCTCTCAGTTATTACAAAATCATTAAGCACCCTGCTACAATTTGATAACCTTCTGCCATTTTCAATCCTTAATAACTCGTTTGAATGTAGATGCAAAATACTCATTCAGTTTGTTGGCTGTCCGAGCAGGATCATCAACAGTCGAACCATCGATATCAAGTGGACCAATCTGATTCATCCCCTTCCTTTTAGAGTTTATATAAGTAAAGAAGTCCTTGCTGTTTTTCTTAGCATCCTTTGCCAAAGATTTCTCGTAATCTGCCTTCGCCTGCCTAACCTTCTTTGTGACTTGATTACAAACTAGCTTATATCTCAACCCAATCAAGGAAGTGACATATTTAATTATTTGTCGATTCCTAAGTTACCATTAATAGTAAAAGATGGCTCTAGTGTTAAAGTCAATCTTGTGTCGTCTTTAAAAGCAGTAACTGAAGTTAAAAAAAAAAAATGCTTACTATTGTTAAAAGGTAATATTATTGCCCTCAAATGCATGGTATATGTGATATTATTTAGCAATATTAAGCATATAAAAAGTACTTCTAAATCTTGTAGTTTGTCTACATATTTTCATCTACTAAATAACATTTAATTGCTAATTTTTTTTTTCTTCTCACTATTTTCCCATTGTAATCATGAAATTTACATCTAACATTCTTTTTTTTTTTTTTTTTTTTTGACAAAAACAGTATAGAGAGTTTATTTGTCATTCATTTTGTGGTTCAGATCCTCCTAGAAACAGGAGGAATCCTTAAAGGCCTCTAATTGGAAATATAGTGTAGTTGATCTCAGGTAGAATAAGTAGTTTTTGCAACCTGTGAACACACTTGTATAGACATTAGTGTAGAAGCAAGTATATTTATGCCTATTTTTTCTCTTAGTAACCTAAACACAGCCAAATATATTTTCTGGTACCACAAGGAATCCTGGCAGGTCTTGTAATCCTCCATACCTTGCTGTCCAGGCTGCTGCATTCCCAAATACAAGCACTGCAAGAATCCATTTTGCTCTGCTTCCAGTTGACATTGATCAGTTAGTCTGTGTATCCACCCAAACGTGCACCTCCGTAGCCAGGTGGGAAGGAACAGCAGTGCGTAGCAGACGCTTCTTGATTAGACCGGGGTTCGAGCCCGTCACCACCAAATACGGAGGATGCGGAAAGGTCAGGGAATGACCACCACATATCCCGCAGCAATATGGCCTTAGTAGCTAATGCTCCTAAAAACCAAATAACAACAAGTATCCACCCAAACGCTTTTTTCTAGCATGCCTAACCTGCCTTGATAGCATCAGTAAATATTCTTGTACCATTTAAGTGTACCCCATCCCTGTGAAAACATTCTCCATTGTTAACACATTCACTGCTGCTGGCACATGTATGTGTCATACAGTGCACATGTGTTTGTGGTTTAAAAATATATATATATATATATACAATCAGTACAATCCTGTTTGACAGGACCCATTGTTCAAGGCATCCTTCTGATATTCATCCTTCTGTTCAACAGAGAAAATATTTTCTTTTTAGCATCTGTATACACACAACCAAAATTAGATCACATATTTGTACATTGTGAATTAGCCCAATAAACAAAACCCTCTTGTTTCTGGCCCCGGGTGCCAAGCGTATTTCGAGGCCAAGCGATATTCTGGTGATATATAGAGCGCTCTTCTAAAGTGATTGAAGTTATTTCCTTTTAAGTTCCTACGTTTCTAGCAAAAGCCTTTCTTTTATAACTAGTTCTATACTTGAAAACCACAAGTTAGAACACAGAAAGGAAACACACCTTTCTTTTTCCTATATTTCTTGTTTTATTAACCAACTAACACTTCAACCGCTTGGCCTCCGAGCGGCACTGCTCCTGCCTCCCCGTGGCGGGGCCGGTAATCTGGGGGAAAAGTTATCCCCCAGGGCTAAAAGGAGCAACGATGGATAAAAATGAATATCCACCTCTAGAGCCTTCACACTCAAGGCTAGACAAACCTAATGATGAAGACGTGAACCAAGCAAAAAGGCTCCGAAGAGAAGTTCAGTGCAATGAAATGCCAAACTTTCTGGTGATACACTCTCTCTCCAACCAACCTGTAGGCAAATTATCACCATTCGTCATCCAAAGATTTCTGGAATCGATTGCTGGAACTCCAAAAATGGTTAAACGACTGCAATCTGGAGACCTATTAATTGAAACAGCCAACTCCAAACATTCCGAGTGGCTGCTCAAAACAACGACATTCGGTGGCCTGCCAGTATCTATTACTCCGCACAACACCTTAAATTCCTCGAAAGGCGTTATAACCGAATGGGACCTACTTACAATATCAGAAGAGGAATTAGTTAAAGAACTGAGTAATCAAAAAGTAACCAACGCCAAACGCATAATGACCAAAAAAGATGGAAATCTCGTCCCAACTAGGTCAATCATTTTAACCTTCAGTACCCCAGATTTGCCATCCTCAGTAAAAGCTGGCTATTTAAACTGCCGAATTCGGGCTTATATTCCTAACCCGATTCGTTGTTTTAAATGCCAAAAATATGGACATTCCCAACAAGCATGCAGAGGAGAAGCTATTTGTCCTATTTGTGGTTCCAAGGAACATACACAAGCGGACTGTTCAGCATCAAGTCCCATTTGCCCTAACTGCAAAGAAAGTCACCCAGCATTTTCAAAATCCTGTGAAATGTGGAAAACAGGGAAGAAAATTCAAAAATATAAAATTGAACACAAAGTCACATACCCTGAGGCACGCAGACAGGTTATGTTGACCATGCCCAGTCGTTCATATGCGTCTCACACTCGAAGCTTTATTTCAACAGCAGTACAAACAGATGTATCAATACCCCCCAGCACATCTATGGCTAATTGGGTTAAAAATACACTATCTAATTCAGGAAAAGACACACATCAAACTAAAACCAGTGAATCGACCAACACTCCAATCAGCATCCCAACTGATACTCGGACAGTCTCGCATGATAAAGAAAAATTAAAAACTACCAAAGACAACAAGAAACCTGAATCATCCACCAATAGTATGGAAGTAGATGTACACTCAGATCTTGAGGAACCCATACTAGAACTTCATGCAAATGACACTATGGATACTGGGCGCCCCAGCTTCCCAAAAAAAGACCGGAAAAAGTGCTCAAACAAAAAACAGTCTGATGAATCATCCTCAACTAAACCTAAATGAACCACAATATCTTACAATGGAATTGCAGAGGTTTTCGTTGCAACACTGACGATATTCAATACTTAATTAACCGATATTCTCCAGCTGCCTTCTGTCTACAGGAAACTTACCTGACCTCACAAATTTCTCCTTCGATAAAGAACTATTGCCTTTATCGAAGAGATCGAAATACCGCTAATGCTGCCCATGGTGGGGTAGCAATCCTAGTAAACTCGAAGATCCCAACTAGTCATATCCCAATCCAAACTGAAATAGAAGCTGTTGCTGTTCGCATAACTCTCCATAGTGCAATAACACTTATCTCAATCTACCTACCACCAAACCGTTCTTACTCTTTAAGAGATCTTGAAGACCTGTTTATACAGATACCTCCACCTCTCTGTATATTAGGGGACTTTAACGGGCACCACCCATTATGGGGTTCTCCCAAATTGGATAGACGTGGCCGACTAATTGAAAGCTTTTTAGAGGCACTAAATTTCAGTATACTCAATACTGGTGCACCGACACACGTACAGCTCCCAGCAGGACACACATCAGCAATAGACCTCACAATTTGTTCACCAGTACTAGTCCCAACCATAGAGTGGAATGTAATAAATGATCCCATGGGCAGTGACCACTTTCCAATAGTATGCAACTTTCTGATAGCAAAGACTCCTTCAATTCAACCGTGCAGAAAGTGGAAATTTGTCCGAGCAGACTGGGCAAAATTTCAATCGTCAATCGACCTTGATGAGGAAAAAATCCGCCTCCAACATATTGATGATGCCACAGATTACATCACGTCGCATCTTCTAAATGTGGCTAAAAATACAATACCACTATCAAATCCCCCGGGCCGAAAACATCATAATTACTGGTGGAATGACAAATGCACCACAGCAAAGAGAGCAAAAAATAAAGCTTGGAATTTGTTTCGGCAATGTCCGAGCACAGTCAATCTTATTAACTATAAGAAATTAAGGGCAAAAGCACGCTTCATACAAAAGCAAGCAAAGAAAGAATCCTGGATCCGTTTTGCCTCTAGTTTTCACAGAAATACTGATTCCAAAATAATATGGAAAAAAATTAGACAGCTGTCTGGTAAGTTTCCTACCATACCTTCTCCAATCCTCTCTTGGAATGGGAAAGATCTCTCTAATCCAGTAGATATAGCTAATGCTTTGGGAAATACTTTTGCCGAAATTTCAGCAGCAACAGCCTATCCTACCTCATTCCAAAGAATTAAAAACACTGACGAAAAGCATGCTATTCATTTTCAAACTGCCCGTCTTCTCCCATATAACAAACCTCTGCAATATTCTGAACTTTTACATGTCATTAAAACTGCCCGCAATGGTGCTGCCGGGCCAGATGGGATTTATTATGTCATGCTACAACATCTTGATGACAAAGCTTTGCGCTGCCTCCTGGTCTTTTACAATCGCATATTTTTAGAAAATGTTTTTCCAGCTTCTTGGCATCACTGTACAGTTTTGGCATTCCTGAAACCTGGAAAAGATCCATCCAACCCGAATAGCTATAGACCCATATCTCTCTCAAGCTGCCTCAGCAAAATTCTTGAGAAAATTATCCACAGAAGACTCGTCTGGATCATAGAGTCGGAACAGCTAATGAGCCATAGTCAATATGGCTTTCGTCAAAACAGGTCATGCCTAGATCTTATGGTCAAGGCTGAATTTGACGTCCGTAATGCTTTTGTCAAACGTGAACATCTAGTAATGGTTTCAATAGACATAGAGAAGGCTTTTGATACCACTTGGCGGTATGGTATACTTAGTGATCTTTACCTTCTAGGACTACGAGGCAACCTCCCTATATTTATTGAGAACTTCTTACATACTAGATCATTTCAAGTTCGATACCAACATGCCCTTTCCACAACTTTCATCCAGGAAGAAGGTGTTCCACAGGGATCAGTACTGAGTGCCACTCTTTTTGCTCTGAGAATAGATTCTATCACTAAGCAGCTTCCAAATACAGTTGAGACTTACCTTTATGCAGATGACCTTTCCATCTCCTGTCATTCTCAAAACATGAGGTCTGTTGAAAGACAGCTTCAGATATCACTTAATAAAATTCAACAATGGGCAAGCCTCAACGGCTATCGGCTCTCGCAGCAGAAAACAGTTGCCATCCACTTCTGTAGACAACGCAAACTCCATCCAGATCCTGAACTTCAAATTTCTAACATCGTTGTCCCAGTCACCAGCAACATCAGATTTCTTGGATTAATCCTTGACAACAAGTTAAATTTCCTAGACCATATTAAAAATGTACGGACGTCATGTCTAAAAAAGTTAAACATACTCAGAGCTTTATCTGCCCAAACATGGGGTGCAGATCGTACCTCGCTTCTTCGTTTATACAGGGCATTAATCAGATCCCGTCTCGATTATGGTGCTCCTGTCTATGATTCTGCCAGAAAGAGTGTATTACGCTGGCTTGATCCAATTCAGCACAGTGCTTTGAGAATTGCAATTGGTGCATTCAGAACGTCGCCAGCACATAGTCTCTACATTGATGCTCACGAGCCCCCACTAGCTTTACGCAGGAAAACACTGTTACTCAAATATGCTGTAAAGATACAAAGTTGTGCCTCTCATCCCGTTCAGTCATACCTTTTCAACCCACCATTTGAAATCTTATACAGAAACAAACCTAGCATAGTAAAGCCAGCTGGTCTTCGCCTTCTTGAATTGGAGCAAGTTTGGAATATTTCCGTCCATTCCGTACAACAAGTAGCCACATGTACTCAGCCACCATGGACTCCTCCTCCTCTTCCAACCTGTGACACTTACCTCTGTCAATGGAGAAAGAATACTTTGCAAGCATCAAATGTCAAACAAATTCATGCAGTTCACACTCAAAGATATACTGACTTCTCCCCAATCTATACAGATGGCTCTAAATCTAATTCAAATGTTGGAGCAGCTGCAGTGTTTCCGAATACAACTGTATCAGTTTCCCTTCCATCAGAATTTAGTATATTTTCTGCTGAATTATATGCAATCAAACTAGCTTTAGAAAATCTCTGTTCAGACAGTTCCTTCAAATCAGTTATTTACACTGATTCCCTCAGCTCAATCATGTCGTTATGTAATTCCTCAGATGAAGTCCACCCTATTCTTAATGAAATCAGAAGCTTATTACTGAAAATTAAAAAACGCAACCAACTGGTCACTTTTTGCTGGATTCCATCCCATTCTGGTATTTTAGGCAATGAACTGGCCGATAAAGCTGCAAAAAATCCAACTACTTTTGATTTAACCAATATCCCTGTTCCAGCATCAGATTATGCACTAACAGTTCATGCTGCTTGCATATCACAATGGACAGCACTCTGGCACTCTCAGACTAATAATAAACTCTTTCAGTTTAAACATGATCCAAAAATCTGGCAGTCCAGTATCCGTACATCGAGACAAGAAGAAGTAGTCCTTTCAAGGGCAAGAATAGGACATACCCATCTGACCCACCTTCATTTACTCACAGGAGATGATCCACCACAATGTACACATTGTTCTAATAATTTGACAGTAAAACATATTCTTATTGGCTGCCCCTATTATAAACAAGCCAGAACTTCATCCTTGATCTCACTGGTTAATCTCCATAAACCAATAACTCTTGAAAATCTCATTGGTGATAAGGCAAATATTTCTGAATTTTTTGACTTTCTCAGGCAAACTGGGCTTTTCAATTATTTCTGATTTCAGATTTTCTTTTGATTTAGGGAAAACTCATGTTTTAATAAAATAAGTGAATAGGCACATTATAGCCTTAGCAGCTTATGTGCCATTAAGCCTCCAGAACAACAACAACAACCTCTTGTTTCTGTAGGAAATAAATAAAAAAGAAAAACAACTGCATTATTGCTTAGAAACTATGTTAGTCCTTATGTAGAGGTCAGAAGTGAAATATGTACAATATTCTTGTTGACACTGAACAAACAGAAAAAAAAAATTTGCATTTTCTGTTTGGTTGGTGTCAACAAGAATTATTATAGTAACCCTTATTATTCTGTTTTTAATGGTCTTTCCCAAAATGTTTCTCATTCATGGCTTTGAGGAGTACAACCCCTGAAATTGGGACTAGTAGAATAGCCGATGAGGAATTTTTTGTCATTCAAAGTGACCTAATTACTTCAATAAGGAACTCTTAATCCCAAGACTGCTACAAATGCATTTATAACAGTTGTGGGATTAAGTGTCCTCCAGAAATAATTACAAATTGTTAACAAAACTGTTGAAAAAAGACCATGGGTGGGAATTTTAACTGATGATAGTTCTATGAGTAGCATATTACTGCCAACTTCAGGTATATGATGGTGGATTTTTTTTTTTTTTAACCCCTTTTGTCCATCCATTTTACAAAAAAAAAAAAAAGATTAACTCTGGTTTCACTGCAAATTTTTAAGACAGTTCAAAAAGATACAGTTTAGTACTTTAAACTGTATCTTTTTGTGTAAAGCTAAATTTGTTTAACTCTCCTTCAGTAAGATTACAGAGAAATATGTAGTGTTTCAAAAGAGGCACTTGATGCAAGAAATCAAGCTTATACAGTATCAGCCCAAAAAAAAACTTCCCATTTCACCCATCCATTTGCTCCAAAAGTTTGTCGAGTTCTTCCTTGAATTTATTTAAGCTGTCAACTTCCACAGCAACAGACCACCTGCTGGCTAAAAGCAAATTTCCACACATTATTCTACAACAGTCTTTCCTAAATTTGAATTTATCCCCCTTAGGTACATACTCTGAGCAAGAGGAAGAATCACATCAGCATTGAGTGTGCTCAAACCATTCAAGACCTTATACACCTCAATCAGATAACCTTGCAGGTGCCTAGTCTCCAGATGCTGCAGTTTGCAGAACTTAAGCCTTTCTTGGTAACAGTAACCCTTTGTTGCCCTTCTCTGTATATGATATCAAAATTATTCTTTGCATCCAGTTCCTTTGTGACCATATTGTAGTATCCAATCAAATTGGTCAGACAAGACTTCCCCTTACAAACCCATGCTGCGACTGAATTATGCAGTCTTTTCTACAAGATCCTGGAACGCTTCTCTAACCAGTGACTCCAAAGTTAAATTAACAGGTCTGTAATTACTGGTGTCACCCTTTGATCCCCTTTGCGAAATGCAGATACATTTGCACATCTCTGGTCTGTGGGGACTTTCCTGAATCCCAGGATGCTCTCGTAATTATGGCTAAGGGTTTGCTGCCTCCTTTAATATAACTGGATAAATCCCATCCACCTCTGGTGCCTTTCTTATGTTTAACTTCAACAATTTCTCCTTCACTTTGCTCTCAGTTATTACAAAATCATTTAGTTCCCTGTTAGAGTTCGATAATCTTCTGCCATTCAGTTTCTTAGAGAATTCCTGATGTGTGAATGTAGATGTAAAATACTCAGTTTCTCAACTGCCTGAGCAGGATCATCAACAGTCGAACCATCAATATCAAGTGGACTGATCTGATTCAGAGTGACATAAAGCTTAGTAGCTTCCAAGATTACTTCCTTGAATGCTTCCCATTTAGAATTTGCTGTTGGTAACATCATCAGTTGGTCCAATTGTATAGAATTTAAAAACCGTCTGAGACTACTGTAGTCACCTTTGCAAAAACCCTTCTCTCTACCTCTAATGGTAGTTAAATCTTTAAGTAAATTCTATATCAGCACACTGTGATCACTGCCACCTAGTGGTTTCTTAATCTGCAGATTCTTAAGGCATGAATAATCACTGCTGATAATCAGATTAAGAGTGTGTTACTCCCTCTGGTTTCCTCTCTAACATGCTACTGTAGAAAACAATCATCCAATAAATTCATAAAAGCTTTGCTAGTGTGTGAATGATCAATTCACAAGTTCCAGTCAATATCTCTTAAGTTAAAATTCCCCATTATAATACACTCTGATTTACTGGCCCACTTTATTTCTCTGTACAGTTGTTCATTTTACTCATCAGAGTCATTAGGCCTATTACACACTCCTACTCTGAATTTTACTTTCCCAGTGCTTATGTCACACCAAACTGACTCAACATTACACTTTCTACCAATGCGAACTGGATGCACTTTCTTAGATTTTGTGTTTCTTAACTAACGGCATAACCCTTCCTCCCTTCCTATCCTGTCCATCCTTTCTGTTTATATTGTACTCCCAAAATTCCAATTCTGCATTACTTATATTTATGTGACATGCACCGATTCTTACTGTTAGTTAACCTAACACAGCCCATGTATTTGCTTGTTCCACGATGAGGCTCAGCAGTTCTTGAATTCCCCTGCACCTTGCTTTCCAGGGGAATTTTCACCTGCTGCTCATTTCAATAGAAGCAGTGTTAGAATCACTTTCACCTCTGCGTGTGGTTACTGTTAATCTATTATTTCCCCCCAAAAATTAGCAGTTTTCCAACCCACCTAACACTGCCTCGATAGCATTGGCAAATATGCTTGCACCCTTTCTATTTAAGTGTGTACATTTAAAGTATTTAAGTGTATACACTTAACAAGTAGAGTGTTTACTAACAAGGAAACACTCTACTTGTTAAGTAAGTCTGCAAATCTCCTACTCTTGATGTCATTAGAACCAAAGTGTACAATAGTATCACCTTTGTGTCCTTAAAAGATATCTGCTCTATAACGTCATAACATTTTGCCCCTGGGAGACCTACCCTGGTTCTATACCACCTATCCTTTTTGCAGTATATTTCCCCGCCATTGTTGGAGTCACCAACAATAGCTCCTGTTTGGCCAGCACATTCTGTCTTGAAGATTGCTACTGTTTTGCCTGATGATTGAGTGTAAGCTCTTATGTTGATGTGGGCAGCTGAGAGCCTGATGGATCCCCCAATTTCAATACTTCTTGGGCATTCATCCTGTTCTTCAAACTCTCATAAAGGCCCATTAGAATGCTGAGTTGTCATCCAGCTTAATTTCTTCACACTCTGAACCTAGCACACACAAAAACATACTCCTTGGTTAGATCATGCCCTCTTCCAGAAAGTCTACAAACATTTCACAAGTTGCACAATTTTTTATGCTGTTATGCATTTTAGAGTTGCCCCCTTCGGTTCTCCCCTGTGCCAGAGTACGCTCACTATTTTGTGCCCATTGCTTTGCTGCTCTAGTCTGGGGCACTATTTCCATTAAATACAATTTGATTAACAACAAAAATTAATAAATTTAATTGACAATTCTACACTAAGCTAATAGATTCCTAAATGCAGTGATATGTATTATGCCGTCTATTTTTAAATTATACCTTATGCTGTGGAGTTCAATATATATGTTACGCTATATTGTAATGATCACAATGTTAAATTAGTTATATCCTTAGCTAAACACAACAGATATATGTCCAACAAGTGATTAGAACCTTCGAGCTACTTATCATAATTAAGACCTTACTATTCCTCTGCACCACTGGCACTGGTTACGTGCATCGATATTTGTGTCAAAACGTTGATACAATAGTGGTACAAGTGGTGAGTCATAACTTACAAAATCACTAGCTAAATTTTAAAAAAATAGACAAATGAACGTGACTAAAACTATTTAATATATTTGTAAAACACAATTTAATATGTTAATTAATCAAGAGGATGGTAAAAATTTCCAGAAAAACTTATCCGTTTGCACGAGCTTAATAAAACACGCAAGATTTTCTCTTAACTGTAAATTCTGGAAAAGATAACATGTTTGATTTCTGTACTGTACTATGTAGATGTGATTTTTCAGTTTGAAGTAGTTGGAAATGCATGTAATTAGTCATTTGAAAATAAATAAGCATAAAAATAATGTAGACTTATCTTCACTTGAAATGAAGATATTAGGCCAGTGCTGTTTTTCTTAAAAAAAAATTCCAGAATCCCCATCCCTCTCCATTTATCTCAACATTCAGACTGGTACCTTTATTGCTCATTGGGCTGTTATAGGTTGTTTACTCTAGAATGATTATTCAGCTAACACAGAGCCACTCTGACTATAACCATAGCTTTACTGAAATTTGAAACATTCTTTTAGTGCTGTAATTGCAAATAAAAGACATTGTAAATTATAAAGGAAATACATTATTGCTAAATATGACATTACATGGTGCACAAGTTCCCACTGAAAAAGAATACTCTTACAAATGCTGCAGATAGCACAAATTTTATCAGTTGATATTTATTAATTTTGTTTAACCATTATTTATTGAACCATTTAGGTTAATTATGAGGGCATCTTTGGACTTGGGGGAGATTCCTTTGGATTGGAGAAGGGCCAATATATTGCTAATTCTAGGAGTGAAGTTGTAACTGCAGACTGATTAGTCTGACTTCAGTAGTAGGAAAAAGCTTAGAGGCAATGATTGAGTGCAGTCCAGGGATATTTAGATAGATATGGCATTCTGAAGGATTCACAACATGGTTTGTTGAGGGTAAATCATGTGTAACTAACTTAGTTGGCTATTCTGACACAATTACTCATGAGCTGGATTTAGGGAACAATTTTTACATAGTTTATTTGGATTTTAGCAAAGCATTTGACTCGGTCCTCCATGACAGGTTACTGTATAAGCTTGAACAGGTTGGGGTTACTGTTAACTTTCTAAGATGGATTGCTGGGTGGCTGCAGAGCAGAAGGCAGAGGGTTGTAATTAATGGATATTCTTCAGATTGGTGTAATGTCAGGAGTGGGTCCCTCAAGGTTTGGTTCTTGGACCACTGTTGTTTCTCATTTTCATAAATGACATTGATGAAGGGATAGAAGGCATGATGTCAAAATTTGTAGATGATGTAAAGATTGGCAGAGTCATTAATGATCAGTGCTAAGTAGTGCTTCTTCAGAACAACTTGAACATACTTCAAAATTTGTCTGAGAAGTGTTAGCTATGTTTTAATGCTGCTAAATGCGAGGTTTTATACTTGGGGAACAGCAACACACAAATATATTATACACTTGGTGGGGTTGAATTAAAAACAGTGGAGGAGGAGGAGGAAAGGGATCGATCTGGGAGTTACTATACAGGCAGATATGAAGTCTTCTGAACAGTGTAAACAGGCAGCCAGGAAAGCCCATGGTTTCCTATCGATGATTTATTGAACATTATCCTGTAGAGGTGGGGAGGTCATAATCCCACTGTATAAGGCAATTGTAAGACCACATTTGAAATACTGTGTTTAAGTATGGAGATCTCATCTGAGAAAAGACATTGAGCTTCCTGAAAGGGTCCAAAGATGGGCAACTTGCGTGGTTGTTTGTTTGTTTGTTATTTGATTTTTAGGAGCATTAGCAACTAAGGCCATATTGCTCCGGGAAATGCGGTGGTGATTCCTTGACCTTTCCGCATCCTCCGTATTTGGTGGTGACGGGCTCAAACCCCGGTCTAATCAAGAAGTGCGTGCTACGCACTGCTGCTCCTTCCCACCTGGCTATGGAGGCATAACTTGCGTGGTGGGATTGACGGAAGGACTAAGTTTAGATTGAATTTTAGTTTGCAAGTCGTTGATTGTTGGACTGTATGAGGAAAGACTGATTATGTGGGCTTAGAGGTTGGCAACCAGGCACATCAGAGGTGACCCGATAGAGGTTTATAAGGCTCTGAGAGGGGTTAGTAAAATGAAGGTGGAATTCTCACTGTTTTAAAAATTCCAGAACTAGGGGCCATAAATTCAAATTACAGGGCTTGAGGTTTAGATTAAATTGTAGGAAGTTTCCTTTTAGTTTGTGAGTCGTTGATTGCTGGAACAATTTCCCTCACAGTTAGTTGAAGCTAACAGTTTGAATAAATTCAAAGTTCAACTGGATAGTTACCTGTGGGAGGAGGGAAGCATATAATTTGTGGTTTTTTTTTTTTTTTTTTGTCAGTGCAGCAAAATCCTGTGACTTCCTTGCACTGTATGGTGAATACTATTACAATATTATTATTTTCAAACTTGAAGTATTGTGTGGAAGTTTCCAACACTTCTCAATATGATTGAAGATAAAGAAATAAACCAAGCAAGAGATGTTTACAGTATTAATTTCAGTAGTGGCAAATGATTCAAGAAAGCAAGCTTATAGAGCATCAGCAAAAAATAAAAAGCATAATACCTCCCATTTCACTTATTCATTCCCTCCAGTAGTTTGTCTGGTTCTTCCTTGAATTTATTTTAACTGTCAAATTCAACAACAGATAGAAGTTTGTTCTAACAATCAACTACCTGTTGGCTAAAGGCAAACTTTCGCACATCTATTTTGCAACTGGTTAGAGAATACTGGGTCAAAGGTACATGGGAGAATTTGATTTCATTTCTAGTTCTTAAAAATAATAACAAATTTTAAAAAGTAGCATCTGTCAGACACCATACTAGCAGTGGAAAGTTTAAAAAAAAAAAAAAAAGAGAGATTTAAGTGACTCTGAACATGGCATGGTAATTAATGCTAGTTGTTCTGGAATGAGTATCTCAGAAACTGCAGCATTGTTGGGGGTTTCACACAATGGTCCAAGCCAGTGGTGATCCTATGGTCAGGAACAGCTTGTTGATGCAAGATGGAGCCTGAAAAAACTTGTTTGGTGACAGAAAGGCTACAGTAAGTCAAATAATTCATTACAACAGTGGTAACCAAAGAAGCATTTCAGAATTGAAACTTGTAGTGCCTTTTCACAGATGGTTATCATAGCCAAACCCACTCTTAGTATAGTGATATGGAGAGCATTCTCCTGTGTACATTGGTCTCCTTAATACAAGTGGAGAAACATTTAAATGCTACAGGTTATCTGGAAATTTTCAGTCAGGCTCATCTATTTTGCTATTTTTATGCATCCCTAAAATTATTAGCTTGAAATTTATATAAAATATTGGTTGGCAATTGTTATCAATGCTTCATTATTATTAATACATAAGATTTTCTAGAATTACATCAAAATTTATAGTCACAAAGCTTATTAACCCTAACTCGGAGTTTATGCAGGGTGCTTTACATCACTTTTTATTTGATTTACAAGTCTTTACTACACACCCAAATATCAACTGACTGACTGGAGCAACAAACTTAATAAAATGGATTATTTTTCTGCTTTTGGACATTATTAAAATTAACATGAATTAGAGCATTCACAACAGATGTGTGAATGGTTTTGCTAACTTTGCATGATGGATGAACATCTGCAAACAAGTATACAAAGATATCAAAGACTCATAGTGGATGTGGAGATGGGGGAACCCCTGGTGCTGTCAGACAACTAATTCAGTGCATCTGACAAGATTGGTAAAAGGGTGCCCATATGAGAAGAGACTTTGAAATACAGACTACAGAGCTTGGTAACTAGGTACTTTAAAATGGATCCGCCTGATGTTTATAAGGTTCTGAAAGGATATAGTAAAACAAATGAAGGCAAAAACTTTTTTACCTTCATTTGTTCTACTTCAAGGAGCATAAATTCAATTAAGTGGGAAGAGTTGTAGATTAGATTGCAGGAAGTTTCCCTTCACCTTGTTAATCATTGGAATAAATTGCTTTGCTGGTATGTAGGGAAATTCAAAGGACAGCTGAATTCATATCTATGGGAGGAGGGAAGTGCATTGACAGTATTTTTTTTTTATTTATTTTTGTTACAATAAATGTTTGATTTCCTCGAATTGTATCACAATGAGCCTGTTGGATTGCATTGTGGTGGTTGCTTCCTTCGATTGATGACCTGTGGTGCTTTGGTGTTATTGTGGTTCCAGGGACTGTATGTGGAGACTGATTGAAGTATTCCCCTATACCGTTGGGACTGTTCAGGCTTGAGGAAAAGTTGACTTCTTCATTGTGACCACAATTCTTGATTTAGACATCTACTTCCTGGATTGGACTTCTACTCAATTTGAATCTTCATGATGGATCTACAAGTGTCAATTGGATCCTTGGAGATCATCACAACCTTGTGTCCTTGAACTGTATAGTCAATACTAGTAATATGAAGAATGTTTAATTTTTTCCCCCCTGGTAGTTTTTAATGCACAAAACTGGAACTTTTTAGCAAAAAGGATAGTTAATTGCATGAACTAAGAACAAATTATTCATTATTTGAGAAGCAAAGATGTTTCTCTCTTGATGTTACAGGTTTTTTTTGGTTACTGTTGCATAAGCTTGCTTTCTTTTGCATCATTTTCCCCTACTAATACTGATGAATTGAACAATTACTTTTCATAAATATTTATAGATGAAAGGCCCTTCATATTAAGGAGAAACTGTGTGAGTGAAGCTGGGAAACATGAAATTAGTAATATTGAAGTAACAGAACACCCTGTATTAGAACAACTTACAAACAAGTAAGGCTTCTGCATTTGTTAGCATATCTATAATTTTGAGGGAAGTAGTAAGCAAGTGCATTGAACTGTTAAGATTAATAATGAAGGTATCATTGAACTTGGGAAAGATTCCTTTGGACTGGAGAAGTGCCAATGTATTGCTATATAAAAGGTGGTTCTAAGGGTGAAGTGGACAACTTCCAACTGGTCAGTCTGACTTCAGTGGTAGGGAAAATAATGGAAGTGATGACTAAGAGTGCAATACAGGTTCATTCAGATAGAAATGGAAGGGGCAATTGTTAGCCCACACTTGGAATAATGTATCAATATGGTAACTGCACCGAAAAAAAAATGTCATTGAGCTTCTTGAACAGGTCCAAAGTTAGGCACCTTGCCTGGTGAGAACAGCATAAGGGCAGTCCATATGAGGAACAATTTTGAATATGTGAGCTAGAGAGCTTGGTAACTAGACATGTTAGAGGATATGGACCTAACTGCAGTCTGTAAACTCTGAGAGGGAATAATAAAATGAATGAAGCAGAAATTTTCACTGTTATAATTCAAGATCCAGGAGCCATAAATTCAATATATAGGGTTTAGACTGCCTCTGTGGATGGTTGAGACTTGTGGAAATTCAAAGGTCAGCTTGTAGATATATACCTGTGTGAGGAGGAAATTACAAAATAGCCTATCTCTCTCTCCCTTTTGGCTGGTGCAGCAGAAGCCCAGGGTTTCCTGGCCATATGAGTAATGCTAATAATCAGAAATTATCTTGATTTATCCTAATTACTGAAATTTTTATTAATTTTAGATTTAAAAATCTAAAATTATAACTTTTTCCTTTCTTTTAGAGCTCCAATGTGGAGAATCTTTCTCCTCAAGTGATCCGACAAGTTACTAAGGAGCTTTCAGAGCTTTCTTCGACTCCTCCTGAAGGGATAAAAGTACGCATAAATGAAGAAGATGTGACAGACATCCAGGCTACTATTGAGGGACCAGGTGAGATAAATATTAAAAAAAAAAAATTCTAATTTGCTGAAGAATAACTGTTAATAATTTTAGGGAGGAAATTAAACAGTTGCCCTGTCTTTTATCAAATGTGGTTTCAGTGGAAATTTAGTCTCTCTCTCTCTCTCTCTCTCTCTCTCTCTCTCTCTCTCTCTCTCTCTCTCTCTCTCTCTCTCTCTCTCTCTGAACAGTTTCATAAGTCTATGCATAAGAATTATGCCATAATCCTTATGCAGAGGAGTGGGTGGCATTTGTAGAAGTTTTGTCCTTAGAAAAAAAAAAAACTGGATTGAGCATCTACCCTTCTGGAAATTATTTTGTTTGTTGAAACCTTCAGAGCTCCTGTATCATTCACTGTATGCAAGCTTTGGAACCTGAATTGTTTGAACAAGTGTTCACTGGGCTATAAGCACTGGTAATGCTCATTTCATAGACACTGGGGGCTTCTATGGCTGGATTAACTTGTTCCTCCCAATTCACTTAGAAAGGAACCCTGTACTTTTGTATTAGAATGCCAAAATCAGTTTCATTTGAAAATGATTCAAAGAGCAATGTGGGATTGGGTTGGCTGTTTTTTCTTCTGGAAATTTAAACTAGCAAACAAACAAAATAGGGCACACCACTAACTGTGTCGTTGAACCTCAATAACCATAACAGATAGGCATTTTGTCATGTTTGTGCATGAGTCTAGGTGGTAGTTGACAAGTTACTCACCTGCTTTATACAACATTAAAAGCCCATCCTTTTCCAATTTATCACTGATAGAACACGGTGTACTGTCTAGTGGCCTCTATACTGTCATGAGATCATTTCATGCATAACTACTCCTAAATACGGTCGGGGACCTCTATATAACAAAATTGATCATTGTTAAACAGAAATTTTGTTATAAAGAAACATGATCTTTTCAACAATGAAAAATACTAATTCAACATTCAGAAATACAGTAAAAGATGGGAAATAAATCAGAAATAAGTGGGAATGAATAAATTTTTCTGACATTTTAAAACAATTAATTTATTCATACACTGGTGTTCAAAGAAAGTGCATCACCCCTTAATATTTCTTACAGATTGCATCAGATATGATTGATATGTGTAGGTGATGACGTAATATTGCATCAGCTATATAAGCATGCTTTGCAAGAATTGCAGTCATTCCTTGCTTGTGTCAGGATGGCGAGTTATGTGCAGTTGACGCCACAAAGAAAGAGTGCTATTGTTGCTTTATGTGAGGAAGGATGTTCTTCCCGTCATATTGCTTATAGTGTCTTGTAATCAGTCGACAGTGAGTAGATTTCTTTCCAAACTCAAGAATACTGGTTCTGCTGATAGGAAAAAAGGAACAGGATGCAAACGAATCTATGCCAAAACACGACTGCATTTTGAAGCACTTATGCCTTAAAAACCATAAAGCTTCTTTGTCTGAACTGAAAAGAGAATGGGAAGAACATACAGGAGTGGTAGCAAGTGCAGTAACAGTCAGAAGACACCTGTTCAAAAATGGACTTGTAGCCCATCGTCCTAAAAGAAACCCCTCCTCACACAAAAAATGAAAAAAGTCCGATTGATTTGGTGTAAGGAGCATGTCAAATGGATCCCCGAGCATGGAAGTCAGTTATTTTCTCGGATAAGAAGAAATTCAACCTGCATGGCTCTGATGGGAGAGAAACGATTCGCCGTAGACATGAAGAATACCATCCAGACTGTATGGTGTCTACAGTGAAATTCCCTACCAGCCAAATGATATGGGGGTGCATATCGTATCTCGGAGTAGGTCACCTGCAGTTTATAAAAGGTTCCGTAAATGCCAACGGATACCCGGATGTATTGGAAGTCAAATTGCTGCCAACCATCAAAGACCATTTCAACCTGTCAAGTAACTGCATCTTTCAGGACGACTCTGCTCCTTGTCATCGGGCGAAAAGTGTAACTACACTTCTGTAATTACTTTAGCTTCATTTCTGCATTAGAGGTTCGACAGTAATGTGTTCACATTTGTTATAGGTGAAAAAAATGGTTTGAAGAACGGTCTATTACAACTCTTAGCTGGCCAGGAAACAGCCCGGACCTGAATCCTATAGAGAACTGTTGGCATCGTGTGAAATCTGCAGTTGCCAGAAAGAAACCAAAGACCCTTCATGAACTTCAGGAAGCCATAATTCGTGTTTGGAACCACAAAGTATCAGTTGATTATGTTAACAAATTAATCTTGTAAATGCTTCCACTGTGTGCTGCTGTCATCAGGGCCAGAAGCAGTTTAACTAAATGTTAGCTTGCAACTGATGAACTTTTCATTTTGTTTTCCATTTAAAATGATAAACTAAAGCAAATTGAGGGCTTCTGATAACATTTCAGCCATAATTGTTGTGTTTACCAAAACTGTTGTATAAAGGTTGCAAATGCTCATTTTGGAATATTTTGTACTCATCAAATATCACTTAGCTTTGCCTTAACTATTAATAAATATCTTTTGTTTATATTTCTATTTGTGATGCTAATCAATAATGTAACGTACTATTGCGAAAAAAGGTTAGAAATGCGAAATTCCTTGATGATGCACTTTCTTTGAACACCAGTGTTGTATATACTGGTAGACCTTGATATATGTGGGCGCCTCTGTAGCCAGGTGGGCAGGAGCAGCAGTGCGTAGCGCACACTTCTTGATTAGACCGGGGTTCGAGCCCGTGACCACCAAATACGGAGGATGCGGAAAGGTCACCGCATATCCCCGGAGCAATATGGCCTTAGTTGCTAATGCTCCTAAAAACCAAATAACAAACATCGATATATGTGATTAATTCGTGCAACGAGTGTACCATATATCTGAAAACCACATATATCGAAGTTAAAAACCAATGGAAAAAATTGTAATTTATCCATGATATTTTGGAACATTCATCAGAAGACTTAATTTAGGCCTTTAAAATACGTTTTAACTGGGTACGTAGATAGAAATATAAAGAGTAATGGAAAGCAAGCAAGTAAGCTAAAAAACCTTTATTAAAGAAATGAGTGAAAATGGATATACTACTTTCTAGAAAAATAATTTTCAAGCGTTGTTTGAATAGTTATAGCCTTCTTTTTCTCTTCATAAAATTTATGATAGCAGCTAATTCTGTTTGCTAGGGTTCGGCATACTAGTATGCTTCTTTCCACATTCGGATCTAAATCTATAATTTATTGTTTAACAGTTTCCAAATTTCGAAACGTCTTCTCGAGTTCCTTTAACGAAATTTCCTTAGAACACTGTTGCTCCAATTATATAAAATCCTTGTGAGTGGCTGTGAATGCAAATCCTGCCATTAGGGCAATCAACATTTTTCAAACCCAAGATCCTTTCCAGTGATGCTAATTTCTTCAATAACAGTGTCAACTTGATTTTCAAAACCACAAAAGTCATTTGTGCAGTAAGGCAGAAGATAAGACAGCCCTCATTGTACTAGCTGTAACTTCTTGCCATGACTCAAATATTTTCAATAGCTTGCCTAATGTTAAAATTCTTTCAAAATTCAGTCATTGAAATTGCACCTTCCCCTGTAATAGCTTGCACAAAAGTTCTTCATAGATAATAGGCCTTGAAAGTTGAAATTATGACATGGTCCATTGGCTGTAGCAAAGACGTAGTGTTCGGAGGTAAAAATACAAATTTTACATTTTCACACAGGTCATTTAGCACAGTAGGATGGCCAGGGGCATTGTCAAGAACTAAGAGGGCTTTAATGTAAGATTATTTTTTTAATAACTCCTAAACCAGTATTCAAACAAAGCTTGTTTAACCCATGACTTTTTATTTGCCTGCCAAATTACAGGAAATGATGCTTTGTTGCAACCTCTTAAAGACCTTGGATTTAAGTGAATGATAAATAAGCATATGTTTCGATTTGAAATCGCCTTCAGTGTTTCCTCCCAACAGAAGAGTTAAGTGGTCCTTGAAGACTGTAACCAGGTTGTGATTCTTCTTTTTTTTTAGCTAAGAAAGTTCTAGATGACATTTTCCTCGATTATTTTTTTAAAACATGGAGGAAATTTGGTGGCTGCATCTTTATCTGCACTTGCTGCTTCCCCTGTTAACTTGACATTATATATTCCAGTTCAAGCTTTAAACTTTTCAAACCACCCTCTGCTAGCAGAAAATATCGTATTCCCTTTGAATTTGTTTTCTTTGAGCGATGAAAACAGGCTGTGCTTTTACCATTGTTGTTGGTACCAGTTGGAATCCGTTTTTGATTGCAATCTTCCTGCCAACTCCATTTCATCCAAAATCTTCCAGCCAAGTTATTAAAAGATTCTCCATTTTAACCAAAATAGGATTTCTGTTCCTAGTGCTCTTCATACTAAAAGATGTTGATGCAATTTTACCTTGTTTTATGTATTCCTTAGATTTTGATAGAATTAGTTGTACCGTAGACTCGTTGAGGCATACCCCCATACCAATGCTTGTCTAGCTTTGGCCATTATTAAACCGTTTAATAATGTCAAGTTTCATATCCAAAGTAATCCTTGTTTCTTCTTATCAAATTCCACTGATATATCAAAAAGGAAATTTTTAGACATGGTGAACTTTTACAAAATATTAATTATTACTTTAGTGTGAAATACAGTAATGGAAAGAGACTGACATCTCTGCCTGGGATGGTTGCCTAAATGAAACTGAACTTATGACAGGATAATGAGTGGCAGAAGCACAATCTGACCAGTTTTTGTGTTTTTAATGTTTAACTTAATTTTCAGTGAATTAATATTAAACCCTGCTTTTGCGAAACAATTCTTAATTGTTGTTTACGTCACATCTTGACTCCAAACTTTTGCCAACTCTAATATGCACATCTGCAAATCTTTAACTGAATCTATAGGTTGGTTGGTTTCTATTCTCAGTATAATTTTTTTTCAGTATGTGCTTTCGGTAATGCATTTTCAAATTCTTGATAATGCCCTGGTCCATTGGCTGCAGTTTAGATGAGGTATTTAGAGGGAAGAAAACAAGCTTCGCACATAAGTTTCGAAATTACCAAGTGAAAGTGGGCGGGGGGCAGTTGTCGACAATCAACGTGAGTTTTCTGTTTTCTTTCATCATCTTTCTATCGAAATTTAAAATCTACTGTTCAGAAATTTCACTTTTCATCCAAGATTTTTTATTGTAGTTGTAGTCCAACTCTAATGACTTCTTTGACACATGGGGGTTGTTTACTTTTGCCTATTACCAAAAGCTTCAATTTTTCATTACCAGCCATATTTGCACTAACCAAGACTAATTCTATCCTTGTGATGTTAGACAATGATACTAAACATTTATCATCTAAAAATCAGTGTCTTGTTTGGCAAACATTTAAAAAATAGACCTGTTTCATCAATGTTGAATATGTCTTTGGGCCTGTAGCCCTCCATATATTTTTTTTTTCAAAGCTGTTTTTCTCCAATGGGTACAGTCTTCTTTGATTAAAATCCCACTTTCACCAGAAAAAAACCTTTTCAAGTAAGCCATGGTGCTTTTTAAATTTGTCCAGCCAACCAGAATTAGTTTAGAATGTTTTATGCCCCAGAAAAGATACATACTCCATAGCCTTTTCTTTTATTAATGGCCCTGATATCAGCATGTTTTGGTCTTGAATCAATTTCACCCACTTAAAAATGGCTTCATCTACATCTTTGTACAGGCATAATTTTGCAGGCTTCCAACTGGGTCCTGTTTCCTCAAACATTTGACAATTGAAACATGGTTTTTCAGAATGGTTGACACACTACTGGCAGGGATACCAAATTTTAAAGTGATTTCATTTTTTTTTTTAATGCTCCCAATCTGCACTATTAAGCACTTCCACTTTTTCCACTACACTCAAGGAATTTCTGTTAGACGTTTTAAGATTGCTTGCACAGCAGCTAAAACAAAACTGATTTAGGGACTGCTTTTACCTACCATGTAAACAGAGACAGGTGAAATTTAGTGAGAATGTGGATGACTCATTTCTGTGAAACAACAGATGAATTTCCAGGATCAAGGAAAAACACTCTCTCCTAATTCTCTAATAGGGTTCTTACAGTAGAAAACAGGTTGACCAGAGCCAGTGTCCACATTGGGAATATGCCTTAATCTTTGCCAATGGCTGTGGATGCATAGATAGCAGTTGATCAGCGTGACTTCTCCTTACAGTAGAGGCAGCGGTATAGGTTTTACGGTTGCCACTAAATTGTGGAATGCTTTAGCTCTTAATTTGTGCTCTTAAGAATTAATCTCTTTAGCTCTTAAAAGCGAAAGGGATTAATTCTTAATCCTTTTTAATTTGTGATTTCTACAGCATCAGCTCTATTGCCTAAAGGCCATTAGGAACAGTGTGTACCCAGGTTTCTGGAAATCAGTTTGTTATATAGAAATGATCAAAGCACAGCTTTTGGAAAATAGTGGTATAGACTCCATTTTCTGGAAAACCCAAGAACAATTCTAAATCAGTGGAATTGTTCACAGATGTCTTTATTCAATCCAAACTTTAAAAAAAATCCAGCATGGAAGATGGTATTATAGCAGACAAGGTACAAGTATTACTAGTAATTATCATGGATAAAATCAAAAATGTTATGTAACCTGTTTAATGTGGCATATAAACCCCTAAAAATAAGCTCTTTAGTGAAATTGAAGATGCTATATTTGTTATCAGTATTGTTATTTGGTGTGTTGGGAGATGGGATCACCTTACAAATTTAACCAGTCGCCTTCTCACTTCTGAATGCAGCCCAATTAAAGATGAAATAACTTCCTTTCTGAAGATAGTGTTCATTGTTAATTAACATTCCAGTTTAGTAAACATGAACTGAAGTAGTATTTCAGTCTAAACTTGTCAAAACAGTAGTTAGGTAATGCATGCAGTGCTTTACACTTCAGACGGTGCCTCTGCAGCAGTGCATAGCACACGGTTCTTGATTAGACTGGGGTTCGAGCCCGTGACCACCAAATACGGAGGATGCGGAAAGGTCAGGGAATGACCACTGCATATCCCCGGAGCAATATGGCCTTAGTTGCTAATGCTCCTAAAAACCAAATAACAACAACAAACAAACACTTCAGACACATTAGATTTTTATTTCTCAAAATAATTGGACTTACTTTTTCTGTGATTAATAGAAGTGAAAAATAAATAATCATCTTGTTGCTTCAGGCCTATTAATTGATAAACTAATAATAAAGCAATTGTTTTTGTTTTCAGTGTACATACTTCACAACGTTTTATAATATTCTATTTCCTCCTGGACTTGTAATAAAAACTTAAATGCAACACGTATTTCATGCATCTTCTGAATTTAACAAAATAAACAAATAGCTAAGTTTCTCATATCATGTATGCAGTCAACATTTTTGAATGTACTTCACTTCTTTCTGGACTTGAATAAAAATTGAACTACAACACTTATTTAACTTTTTTTCTCTTTTTTTTTGCTGTGATTAAATATGATAAACAAATAGTAAGAATTCATCATTTATATGTTTGGTAAACTAATAACAAGAAACAAGGTTATCAAAAAGTCGCAACTTTGATATGGACACTGCTTAAACTAAGAACATGTCTTTTCTGTGCATCTACAATATTCCCATTCCTTCCTGCACTTGGCAACAAATAAACAATATCTAGTGCTTCAGCTACCATATACAGTGTATGGACAGCCTATGTGATATATGGGGAAAAAGAAAGAAATAATTGCCTGATTTCATCAAATTTTAATGAAATTTAGGATGGTTCAACAGATTTAAATATGAAATTTTATGAAAATCCATCCATCCATGCAGGTGGACAGACTGTCAGGCACATGTGGCAAAGATGATAAGCACTTCAAAACATCAAAGGCAGATATTGTTGGGATATATGAAAGATGTGGTGTCACAGATATAAGGAATGCAGAACTGGAATTTGGGGAGTACAATGTGTACAGGAAGGGAGGAGGGATTATGCTATTAATTAATTAAGAAACACAAAATCCAAGGAAGTGAAGCCAGTCTACATCGCTGGACAGTGCAATGTCGAGTCAGTTTGTGTGACATAAGCATTGAGAGTAGGAGTGTGCTATAGGCCTAATGACTCTGATGAGTATAATAAGAAACTGTACAGGGAAATTAGCATTAGTAGAAGCATATGATGCAAGAAAGCAAGCTTATGCAGCATCAGCCAAAAAAAAAAAAAAAAAACCCACTTCCACTTCATCCCTCAGTTCGTTCGAAATACCTGTCCAGCTGAGCCTTAAATTTATTTAAGCTATCAACTTCCACGACAAGGGATGGAATGTTCAACCAACCAACTACCCGCTGGCTAAAGGCAAATTTCCGCACGGCTATCCTACATCTGTCTTTCCTCAATTTGAATTTATGCCCTCTCAGGTGATTATTCTGAGCAAGAGGAAGAATCCCATCAGCATTGAGCATGCTCAAACCATTCAAGGCTTTATAAACCTCAATCAGATCATCTCGCAGGCTAGTCTCCAGACACTAATTTGCAAAATTGATGCCTGTCTTCGTAAGAGCAAACCGTTGTTCCATTCATTAATCTTGTTGCCTTTCTCTGTACTTGTTCCAACAGCTCTACGGCATTCTTAAAATGAGGCCTCCAGACCTGTATACAATACTCAAGGTGTGGCCTGACCATTGCCTTATACAAGGGAATAATCACCTCCTGTATATCATTGACAAGGGATGGTTGAGTGGGAGAAGACAGAGTGGTAATCAATGGACGCTGCTCATTGTGGACTAATGTTATTAGTGGAGTCCCTGAAGGTTTAGTGTTGGGTCCATTGTTGTTTTCTGTATTTATTAATGATATTGATGATGGTATATCAAGCTTAATGTCCAAGTTTGCAGATGATACAAAGGTTGGCAGGGTTGTTAAGGACACTAATGACAGTACACTGCTGCAACAGGATCTAGAAAAGTTGAGCAGATGGGCTGAGAGGTGGCAAATGAAGTTTAACATTAACAAATGTAAAGTACTACATATGGGAAGCAGTAACCCCAGAGTGACGTATCAACTCTGTGGTACTACACTGACAGTGGTAGAGAACGAAAAGGACCAGGGGGGTAATTGTGCAGGCAGATATGAAGTTTTCTGAGCAGTGCAGATGGTCTTCAAGAGTAGCTCATAGTGTCTTGTCAATGATAAACAGGAATTTTTCTAGCAGGGATAAGGAGGTGATTATCTCCTTGTATAAGGCAATGGTCAGGCCACACCTTGAGTATTGTATACAGGTCTGGAGGCCTCATTTTAAGAAGGATATAGAGCTGTTGGAACGAGTGCAGAGAAGGCCAACAAGATTAATGAATGGAACAACGGTTTTCTCTTACGAAGAAAGGCATCAATTTTGCAAATTAGTGTTTGGAGACTAGCCTGCAAGGTATAAAGCCTTGAATGGTTTGAGCCTGCTCAAAGCTGATGGGATTCTTCCTCTTGCTCAGAATAATCACCTGAGAGGGCATAAATTTAAATTGAGGAAAGACAGATGTAGGATAGATGTGTGAAAGTTTGCCTTTAGCCAGCGGGTAGTTGGTTGGTTGGTGGAACAGACTTCCATCCTTTGTTGTTGGAGGTTGATAGCCTAAATAAATTTAAGTCCGAGTTGGACAGGTATTTGAAATGAACAGAGGGGTGAAATGGGAGCATGTTTTCTTTTTTTTTTTTTTGGCTGATGCTGCATAAGCTTGCTTTCTTGCATCATACGCCTCTACTAATGCTAATGTGAATACACCTAAAAAAAAAAAAAAATCAGCCATGGTGTGTTACTGGATAAACTCTTCTGCTGATTCAGATTATTCTGCATAAAATAAATATATATTTGCCACTTGAGAAATCATACTTTTGCTGCTTGTAAAAACTACATGCTTATTTAATAAAACCAAAAAAAGTCATTACAGGGTAAACTCTTATAATAGTTCACACTAAAGAAACCATAATTTCTTGATATTTGAACTGGAACCAGACATTCTGATGGAATAAGGAGGGAACAAGGGATTTGGTATGCATGCATTGTTATGTCTTGCTTCTTTCACATGGATTCCCAGGTCCATTTCCAAGACTGCAAGCACCTATGAGCTTCATATCTATCTGATGTTTCTGTCCACATATAACAATGGTATTCCCAGTGAACAAATTTGGTTAATTTTCTGTTTGGTTCTTTTAAATTTCATTATGGCATACAGAGTGTGGCAAGAAAGTAATGAGACTGAATTCAAATAAAGGAAAATGGATAATGAAAATATTTTCTTAATTGTCTCCTTCAAAGTAGACCCCAAGGGACCAAATGCACTTGTTACAGCATTCATGCTGTGATGGTATTTTGTTCTGCTATTACATTCTTATGAATGTCATAAACACTAACAAATTGGCGTCCTCTGGTTTCAGGATCATGCTGGAAGCATGAGCTCTTGCCTCCGGTAATAATGCTGTTTAGGAAACCAGATGCACACTCAGCTCTGTGAACAAAATCTTTGTAATCATCCAGCCATCTGAGTTTTTCTTCATCGCATAAACAGTGTGGAACAAATTTTTCTTTTTCACATTTAAATTCACTTTCTAGCATTCCCAGTGTTAATTAGCAGTTGCTTGCTAGTAAGTTGTTGCTATGCTAGCACTTTGTTGTGTTGCCAGTTTGGGCCATAGGTTGGTCATTCATTTCAAGAATTGTCTGTTACATCCTCTCTGCCCTCTTTAAAATTCTTAAACATTCAAAGTGTTTGTGCTTTGGGTAGAGCATCATCCCCATAAGCTGTTTATGATGTTTTGTTTGTTTCAGTGGGACTTTTACCCAGTTTAACACAAAACTTGATGTTGATCTGTTGTTCCATTCTTTGGTTTCTGATAGTGATGTTAGACAATGCATAAAGAATATCTATACAAAAAAGCAGCGTGAGGCTAGCTGGTTTGGGTTGGCAAGACTGCCAAGATCACACTTTTTTGCTTCTCTAGCACCCTCTCCTGCAGCAATACTTACATTACTAGGGTTTAGTGTCGAATGACGTTAGCTAAAAAAATTGAATTTTTGTTTTGAGACAACTTTAGTTTTACTTTATACAAATAGCAATGCATATCATGTCATCATCAGCAGCCATTTTCAATCCATTGCAGGACGAAGGCCTCTCCAGCAACTTTCCAGTTCTTTCTGTTTTGAGCACTGGCCATCCATTTACTACCCACAAACTCATGAATTTCATCTATCCATCTCCGCCTTTGTCTTCCAGGTTTTCTTCTAGCTCCTGTTGGATACCATTCTGTTATTTTCTTAGTCCATCTGTCATCATGTCTCCGAGCTATGTGTCCTGCCCAAGACCATTTTAGTTCTTTAGTTTTGATAAGAATGTCCTTGAGTTTGCTTCCTAATCCATGTGTTTCTCTTCTTATCTAACAGTCTGATTCCCAATATAATTCGTTCCATTCTTCACTGTATAGTTCTCAGCGGTGTACATTGGTGAGTGCCCAAGTTTCCCATGGTGAGTGCCCATGGTGGGTAGTATACATTGATTCATTATTTAACATTTCAGACAAACTGGGATATTGCGCTTCAGTATGTGACTATATTTCCTGAATGCTATCCATCCAAAATTTATTCTTCTCTTGACTTCCAGCCATTTATCATTATTACAGCTAATAACTTGTCCCAGATAAGTATATGACTCCACCTTTTCAATTACTGCTCCTTCAATCATAATTTTCCTTTCTGTGGCATACTTGTTCATCATTACTTTTGTTTTGGCCATATTCATCTTTAGTCCAAAATCCTTACTAACTGTGCATAACTGATTAAGATTTTCCTCTAATTCTTTTGGACCGTGGCTTATGACTACAATGTCATCTGCAAATTAAATGGTTTAGGTACTCTCCGTTCACATTGACTCCTTTCTGTGACCAGTCTAATCTTCTGAAAGTTTCCTCAAGGGCAGCAGTAAACAGCTTCGGAGATATTGTCTCCTTGTCGAACTCCTTTCTTGATTTTAAATTTGCTACTGTCTTTGTCTAGTCTAATAAAGGAGGTAGCATTCTCATATATTTTCTTCAAAATCATAATATGTGGGGTATCTATGCCTTGTCTTTCCAGCACCCGAAACATTGCCTTATGCTGTATGGAGTCAAATATCTTTTCATAATCCACAAATGCCAGGCATAATGGTGTTTTATATTCATTTGCTTTCTCCATTAGCTGTGATATTATGTGAAGGTGATCCATAGTTGAGAATCCTATCCTAAAGCCAGCTTGCTCTTTCGGTTGATTCTCATCAAGTATCTTTCTAATCTGTTAGTAATGACCCTTGTGAACAACTTGTAGATGTGGGATAACAAGCTAATTGGTCTATAATTTCCAATTTATCTCCTTTCTTATGCAGCAAAACTATGATTGCATTATTCCACTGCTTAGGCGTCACACCTTTTCTAATGCACTTTGTGAAGGGCCTTGCCAGTTTTTGTATTATCTCTTCCTCCCAATTTTAACAACTCTACAGTAACTTCATCTTCCCCCGGGGCTTTCTGATTCTTCATTTTCTTCAATGCTTGTTCTACCTCATCAGGAAGAATATCGGGTATGTCGTATGTGTTGCTACTTTGCAATCCATCTTCCCCACTGCTGGCATCATTCCCTTGCTCCTTGTATAATTCTCTATAGTAGTCTTCTGCTATTTGAATTATGCCTTCTCTGCTGTTTATAAGTACACCATTGCTATTCTTCAGTTTCAGTATCATTTGTCTTTCTGTATTACTGCTCATGGCCGCTGATTTAAATCCTTTGTTTTCCTTTAATGCTTGTTCTACTTTTCTTGTGTTAAATCTTATGTCCGCTCTGAGTCTCTTTCTAATGGCTTTGCATAACTCAGTATACTCAATATTTTCCTTGTTAGTATTTATCTTTCTCTTCATTTTTCACCTTTGGTTCATCATATCAAGTGTTTCTTGACTAATTTTTTCTTCTTTGGATTTCTTTTTCCCTATAGGTTTGGTTTCTTGGGCTTTATCACTTTCAGAAAGTTGTAATATTCCTTGTCGATATCTTGGTCCTGAGCAGTCTGCAGAAGCTCAAGCTTGTTAAGTTCCAGAACATACTGCTTTTTGTCCTCCTCTGTTATCTCAAAGACCTTTGTATTATTTACTCAAGTCAGTGTTTTCCTTTCCTTTCCTACATCTTTATCAAGTGTACATCTTACCATTCTGTGATCACTTCCAACATTTACGTTATTCAGGACGGTAATATCATTCACAATATATCTTCTGTTAGTGAGGATGAAGTCGATTTCATTAGTTGTTAATCCATTTGGACTCTTCCATGTCCACTTTCTGTTCACCCTTTTCTTGAAAAAAGTGTTCATTACTGACAATCCTTGAGATTCTGCAAATTCCACAAGTCTTTCGCCTCTTTCATTTCTTTCACCAATTCCAAAATTTCTTATAGTTCCCCTTTCTGCACTGTTTTGTCTTTTTTGAACCTTAGCATTGAAGTCCCCCATAATAATAGTGTAGTGGGTTTTCTGCTCATCTAGAAGACTCAATTTCGGTGTACATTTCTTCAACCTCTTCATCATCATGGCTTGATGTTGGTGCATAAATCATTATAACTTTTAACTTGTACCTCGTAGAAATCTTGAGTAGTCTTGACACCCTTTGTGATGTACTTTTGAATTCCAAAATGTTGTTTTTAAATCTTTATGGACCAGAAACCCAAATCCACCTTCACTAATTTCACTGTTTCCATTGGTATACTGCAGATTTCCACTTGATAAACTTTAAGTGATTCATTTCTTCTTTTTGTTTCAGCCAAGCCAATGATATTCCAATTCACATTTTCTAATTCCTTTTCCAGCTCTAATATCATGTCACACAGCAGTATCTCTCTAGTACTTTACAAGTTAGCTTAGGCTATAAACACATTTCCCATAAACCAAGAAAATGGCAAATGACTTTCTTGGTTAATTACAAAATGATTTCGTATTTAATGTTTGACACTAAACCCTCGATTAGATGTGTGTTTGTTTAATTCAGTTTCATTGAGTACTGCACTGTATAATACTCCAAAGAAATAACTGTAATCTTAAATATTTTTAATAGAAACTGTCAGTGAAATCATAGGCTTTTTTTTTTTTTTTCCTCTCCAGTATTCTGAACATCTTACTTGTTTGTTTTTATTTAGCCATTTGTATGTAGTTGCTTGGTCAAATTGCACATTAACTGCACAATTTGGTTACTGTGAAAGTCTATGGACTAATGTGGACTTTTTTTTTTTTTTTTTTAAAGATAAAAATTATTTTATATTCATTGGGATTCAGAGATAAATTATTCTCTGTTAACCAGTCAGCCATTGAAAATAACACAATCGCTGATCAAAAAATTAATAATCAAGAATAGATTGATTATCAATAAAGTAAAAAAAAATAAAGCTTTGGTTCTATTCATTGGTCTTCTCAGGACATATTGTAATTTTGGACACCTCTGTTGAGAGATAATGTCAGTTACTGGGATAACTGACATCCATATTCATCGCAGTATGAAGCAAGATAGCTTACATTTAAAATGTACTTGTGCCACATTTCTTTATTCTCTCTTCATATCTACATTATAAACAACTGGTGCCTGATTCATTTAATGTTTTGTTTTCTGTTATTATTACAGCCTCGTATTAATTACTTTGTTACTATCGAATATTGTATCTCCAACTATTGAAAGCGTGATTTCTTACATATTGTTAATGTTTAACCATTAGCTTATTCATTCAAAGTATGTTATAAGAAATAAATGACATCCTCCCCCCCCCCCCTTCTTTTTCAAAGTACAAATTTAGAAGAACAATAACAGACATATACGCCAGTTTTTTTTTTTTTTTTTTTTATTATTTTTTTTATTTTAATTCTAGTGACAAACATCTGCAGAATCGTTTGCTTTCTTTTTGCAATCAAAGCCACTTCAGGGCTGCTCCCAAGTGGCTCTGATCTTAAAAAGCAACTTTTATCTGTGATCCATTAACTCAGCATAGTTTGGAAAGGCCTAGAAAAAAAGTTCCTCCCATAAATGGTTGGGGTTCAAGACTATTCCAAGCAGTGGTCAGGAAATTTTACTTTTACTGGTTAATATTCCAAGTTATTCCAGTAGTCTGGAGGTTAACATGATATATAAACTAGTAAAAAACTTTGCCCTTTTTCTTTATTCATATTTAAGTTTTTAATGTTTGAAACTAATGTGGTGTAATGGCTGTTATTACAATCTTTAAGTATCTTTGTGAAAATATCTTAACATGTTTGTTTTTTTTTTTTTTTTTCCTTCTTGCTATGTCAGATGTTTCACAAATTTTTGTATTTGCTTTTTAAAATGTAGCTGGGACACCATATGCTGGTGGTGTATTTAGAGTAAAGTTAGTTTTGGGTAAAGATTTTCCTTCAGCACCACCTAAAGGATACTTTGTGACCAAGATTTTTCATCCTAATGTAGCCAGGAATGGAGAAATCTGTGTGAACACATTGAAAAAGGATTGGAAATCAGATCTTGGCTTGAAACATATCCTTTTGGTAAGATTTTAATTTCAGTATAATGATAGAAATTTAATTTTTAGACTATAAATAAAAAAAAATTAATGATAGATAATTTAAAAAATGAATAAAATTTAAAGCACTACATTATCTCAAATTTATTAAGTACTAGTATTTTTAAAACTTTTTGGGTTGTGGTAGAGTTAGTATGGTATGTTGGTAATGTCACCAGAAGACAATTGATGTTAACGATGCCCCTCTGTTATAAGGACTGTCTTTTAAAAAATTTGGAAACAAAGACAAATTATTATTATCATCATTTTATATTTTTGAAATTTTTAATTATATTAGTATTTAGTGTATGTTGAAGCTATTAATAATGAAAAAAAAATAAGTAAATGAATATTAAATAAAATACTGGAAAAACAGGGTCCTGCACTCACCCAGAGAATGGTGGCCTAATATCCTGTTTCAAGAATGACACAGCTGTTACCTTGAAACATCCAAAAAATCCTACACTGTACCAATCTAATGGTCAAATACAAATACCTGCTAAGAAGAAATATAACGCGAAAGAAAGTTTTGGAGGAACCACAGTGGTGGCCAAGGAGGCAAAAATTGGCCCTGTGGATATTCTCAAACACTTGAATTTTGTGGCCTGCCAAACAGTAAAAGAATCACGGGTATCCCTGTCTGAGTGCTAAGGATTCAATAAAAATAAATATTTAATGTCTTAAATATTTGTAATCTGATAATCAGGAAGTAACTCGACAGACTGAAAAGATAATGTAAATTTCCATGTCAACCAGAACTAATTGATAAGCCTAATGCAATTTGATAATTGCAAAACTCTAGTAACTGGCATATTTAGTCTGTTTAGAATAGGGACATTAGTGGTTGCCAACTACAGTAGTTTTTTTTGCAGTCAGTATTATAATACTATGTATTTTGTTGTGGTGCAGAACACTATTTCAACATAAAATTAATAATAAATTAAGTAAATACAGTGGATTCCGGTTATTTGGGCCACCGGTTAATCAGGGCAGCCGTTTATTTGGGACAAATCTTAACAAAACAAACCAATCGAGAAAATAGCCAGGGTTTACTTCGCTTAATTGGGACAAAATGCTGTTTAATCGGGGCAGGAGAACTCAGTACTGGAGATTACCCTGCGATTGTCTCCGACCGTACCACGTAGTTCGGTCGGATTTCTGGAGGTCACAACCATAAAACGAACAATTAGCAGTCACCTGTTTATTGGGCTTTTCTGTTAGTGCAATCTGTCATAAACGGATAGTAAACTCAATCTTATTGAATTTGCGATAATACCGACAGCTGGAATTCTGTGGGTTATTATGGTGAAATGTGTTTACACTTCCATGGAATCTTCAATCATATAAAAAAAATAATTTTCAGAATCTTCTCTTCATTTCTATTTTTAAAGCTTTGTAACTCGTTACTCCGTTCTCACTTGCGGCGCATATTGTGTTACTTGCAATTTGTGTGTGCCATGTTTTTTGTTATTGATTGCTTATCTTTTTACTGTTTTAAATTTTAACCCCCACCCACAAATGTCAGTGAACAGAAATGTCAACTAGTTTAGTTAGTATGTACATATTACATTGCGTATTAATTATTCCGATTTTCACGCACATTCTTCCGAATTTCACGTATCATTTAATTTTTTAATTGGTAAGGTAATAAAGAGTAAATTTGTGCTTAATATCCTATTTTCGCTAATTACAATCGCTGTTTAATTGAATTAAAATTCAATTCACGAACGTGATCACAATGACCGGCGCTTACTACACATCGTATAGTGAACGGTACTTTACTATGGTGAGTTCGTCATAACGTGATTTGATTGTACAGTGAACCAATTGTAAAGGGGGGGGTACATTGTATTTTTAACTATTTACGTGAAACTTCGGATAACTGGGGCAGCCGCTTAATCGGGCCAAAATGCACTAGTCCCGATGTGTCCCAAATAACCGGAATCGACTGTATTGCAATAACATATTTTGATTCCCTTTTTATTACAAAACACAAAGAAAGGCACGTTCATTATTACATACATTAGTTTTTTATTTGTCACATGTTAGATTAAGGGAACTTTAAAAAAAAATGCAAAACTAAAATAATTACCACTTAGAGCATTTTCCATTATTGGTTTGTGAATTTTATCTCCTGACGAATTCAAGAAAAATGGCTTTTTAAGAAAAAGCATTGATGTTAGTAATATTGATGAAGAGAATGAATAAATATTTAGTTTGAATTAGTATCGGGCTGCCCAATAATTAGTTTTTTTTTTCAAATAAAATAAGATTAAAATTTACTTGTTTCAACTGTCCTATACATAATTTTTGCTGGTTACAATATGGTTTACATTGGTATGTATTCAAAATTTTAGTTTTACTGTTATCCAGAGTTCTCACTCTTGAGTTCCAGACATCTGCAATTTAGCAGCTTTTTGAAAATCAGCTAAATTTTGTATTGTGCTTTCACATGGACAAGACAAGTGCAGATTATGTAATTATACTAGTGTAGAGAATTTGTCTATCGTAAGCATTTACTGCTAATTATTGATGCTTTGTTAGTTGGAAACATTATTATTAGCCATATGATGCAAGCAAGGAAGCCTGAGGCTTTATGCTGCACCAGCCAAAAAAAAAAAATTTCTGAGTTACCGAGAGAGAGAGAGAGAGAGAGAGAGAAGTAACAAGGAATCACCAAGAAAGAGAAGAATGATGATATCCAGCTCAGGACCTTGGGTGTGCCAAGCCCATAGTCACCAGATGTGAGCCCCTGGGTTATTGAATGTTTTTAAATAAAAGCAACTACTAAAAGTAAATATTAGTTCCCTTTATGCTGTAAAATGAACTTTAGAAAGGGAAAAAGAGAAAACTTACTTGAATTTGGAGTAATCCTGTAGTTTAATAATACATGAACTAGTCTCACTTGCTACTTTGTGAATCAGTTAATCACAGACATTTAAGTACGAGTGATGCTTATTACATATATAGTGAGAGCAGCTGGAATGAGGAAAGAATCAAAAAAGCTTACAATAATTTTATAAGTGTGTTGAGGAATGCTGTAAGAGTCAGCTAAAAAGAGTAAATATGGTTGTATTTGTTTTAAAGATGATACAAGCTTTAGTTACTCTAATAAAGAAACCCTGACGAAGAATACACATTATTCCTTCACTGTTTCATTTGAAAATATTAGTCCATTGTGGATACAAGGTTAAATTTTTGTTGATTTTTTTTGAGTTGTGCTATTTTTTGAGAGAAAAGGAAAAGAGAAAAGGATTGGCCTAATGAGCAATCCTGTCAGTTTGTACAGGATTTATTAAGTCTTCTGTGCAGTGTCTGTTTTATAATTGTAATAAAATAGAAGGATTTTTTAAAGTTCCACTCTATAGGTATTCAAAATGTGTTCTGATTTTAAGTTGTTTTAAGAGATCTCAATCAAATGAATGTGAGAACAAGTGTGTATGAGACAAAGTAATAAAATCAGAACATGTCTGCAGTTGCCTGCTATCTGATGAGGGACCAGTTAGTCCTAAAACAAGCTGCCATAGCAGAATCATCTTTTAAACAAATGACCTTTTTTGGTGAGGCCATTTGTTTGAAAGCAGTTCAGTGCCACACAAAAGCAAGTTATAAAATAGAAGGGTAGTGGTAGTAGTAGTAGTGGCAAATAATGCAAGAAAGCAAGCTTATATAGCAGCAAAAAAAAAAAAAAAAAACACACACACTAAACATTTCACCCATCCATACCCTCCAAAAATTTGTTTTGTTCTTCCTTGAATTTAAACCATCCACTTCTGCATATCTATCCTACAACCATCCTTCCTCAACTTAAATTTTTGCCTCCTCATGTGTAGTCTCAGCTAGAGTAAGAATGCCATTCACATTCAGCTAACTCAATCCATTCAAGGACTTAAACACCTCATTCAGATCACTCTTCAGGTGCCTAGTCTCCAGAAGTTGCAATTTGCAGAACTGAAGCGTTTCTAGATCACCCTTTTGTTCTTTTTGCCCATTCCAGCAGACCTACATCACTTCCTAAAGTGAGGTGTCCAGACCTGTATACCATACTCAAGATGCGGCCTAACCATGGCCTTATACAAAGGGATAGCACCTCTTTATCCTTGCTAGCAAAGTTTCTGTATATCATTAACCCCCATGAGCTGTTCCAGTAGCATGTCTACACCTCTCAGAGAATTTCATATCTGACTGCACAATTAACCTCCCCCAGGTCTTTTTTATTTTCCACTATGCTGAGTGTAGTATTACATGGTTGATAAGTTGCTCTGGGTAGATTTCCCAATGCTTATATCACATGAAACTGACTCAACATTGCACTAGCCATGTAAATCAGCTGGATGCACTGCACTGCCTTAAATTTAATATTCTTCTTAACTAAGCGAATAATTCCTACATTGTACTCCCCATATTCAAATTCAGCATCACTTATGTCTGAATGACACTCTTTGCTATCCCTTCCCTACAATGTCTGTATTTGATGACTTAATCAGTACTTCATATTCATCATTTATTTACAATGTTCCTGGCATTAGTGTACATGCAAGTATACATGCACGCATTCTTACCTGTAGTTACCCTTACTCAGCCCATGTATTCACTGGTTCCATGATGACCCACAGCAGGGCCCAAAATCCCTGACACCTTGCTTTCCAGGCTGCTGCATTTTCCAATAGAAGCAGTGCAAGAATCACCTTCACCTCTGCCTGCGGTTCTGGTTAATTTATTAGTCTGTGTATCCCACCCGTTGAGGAGGATACTTGGAAAACGTTTGTCCTGCAATGAGAATTGAGATAATTGCTATGCAGTTTAAATCCTCCTGGTTGGAAAAGCAGATTAACACTTTGGCTGCTGTTCTGATGACCTTTTTGACCCAGTATTCAGTTGATCTGGATTGAAAAGGGCAGAGACAGAGGTGCCTCCGTAGCCAGGTGAGCAGGAGCAGCAGCGCGTAGCACACGCCTCTCGATTAGACCCGGGTTCGAGCCCGTGACCACCAAATACGGAGGATGCAGAAAGGTCAGGGAATGACCACCGCATATCCCCGGAGCAATATGGCCTTAGTTGCTAATGCTCCTAAAAACTAAATAACAAACAAACAGCAGAGACAGTTTTAGGCTTTCTTCTCACTATGATCGAATTAATCAGCCACTTGTGAAGGTTGCTTGATGAACATATCTGGTTATTCTTCCGTCAACTTGGAAGAAAAAGTTTCGAAATTAGGATAGATTAAAAATCCGGAGCTGCATATTTGCATGAGGATGCAATGAAAGTGTTAAAGGACAAGACAATTTAGCAAACATTTTATAGAGAAATATTACTATTTTATGTGACTTCTTCATGTGAGTGCCAGTCTGCTTTTGTAATATTTGCAAATTGTAAAGTGAGATTTTACTGTATTTGATTTTTTTTATTATTATTGTTTTACTCAATGTATAAAAATGAGACTCACAGGCACCCAACCCCTGACCTGTTATGGACAAACTGCCAGCAGGCGTGATCCACACAAAATCTTGAGGGGGCAACATGTTAAGGCCTTGCAATGATGAGCAAACTTCAGGTGCTTTGTGTTTCACATAAAAACAAATCTTCCAATTCTTTGATGTACTATATATTATCCAAGTATATATTTTAATAATAGAAGCCAAATAGCAAATAAATAGCAAATTTTATTAACTAGATAGTAAAATTAAAATACATAATTAAAGTTAACGCGGCAAATATAAGATAAAATGAGATGAAACAATAATACTGAAAATATGCATATGCATATGCTGAAATGTTCTGATCACAAGTAGGGGTCTCCATAGCCAGATGGGCAGGAGCAGCAGTGCGTAGCACACGCTTCTTGATTAGACCGGGGTTTGAGCCCATCACCAAATATGGAGGATGCGGAGAGGTCAGGGAATGACCACCGCATATCCCCGGAGAAATATGGCTCTAGTTGCTAATGCTTCTAAAAAAAAAAAAAAACAAAAACAACTGATCGCAAGTTGGATCAAGTGATACATAAATTTATATAAGAAGGTATTACTTCGTAAAAAAAAAAAGTTATTATTCTTTACATAATTATTTTATTTTATTTTTTGTTTAAATGATATTGTATTTAAAGACTTAAGTGCACATGTCATAATTCCATATGGGTTTAAATTAACTATATAATATTGGTGTACACACACCATAGTTAACACATAAAATGCCTTTACACTAGTTATATAGTTAATTTAAACCCATATGGAATTATGCCTTCTGCATTTAGTCTTTAAATACAGTATCACGCTGTTCACCATTTGGCATCTCTCATATTCTGGAATTAACTTCATAACTGTGATGGCATGTTTGCATTACCAGGGTACCTGCCCACCCACTGATGATAGGCCAAGAAGCCTTGAAACAGTGCCATCTGGGTGGTGGTACCCACTGAGAATAAATAACAGTAGTCTCTCTGTTAGAGAAGCATTACTTATTCGAAGTAGTGCAAAACCTGGTATCCCTTGAAGGTAGCCACAATATGGGACATAATTAAAACAATGTCTTTACACTACGTATGTAGTTTAATTTTATGGTTTATCTACACCGATATTGTATAGTTTAAATGATATGCAAATTAATTTCTGAGTTTTGACAGTTTCACTCAAAATTTTGGATTTGGATTAATAAAAATAACGGCGCCTCCGTAGCCAGGTGGGAAGTAGCAGCAGTACGTAGCACGCGCTTCTTGATCAGACTGGAGTTCGAGCCTGTCACCACCAAATACGAAGGATGCGGAAAGGTCAGGGAATGACCACCACATATCCCGGAGCAATATGGCCTTAGTTGCTAATGCTCCTAAAAACCAAATAACAAACAAACAAACAATAAAAATAAGAACAAATTGATATTTAAAAGTATTAAGGTACAAAGTTGTCAGTTTTACAAATTTCCAAAATTCCATAAAGGAACTCACTTTATAGAACCAACTGCTAGTGGGAAAACACACCTCAAGAGTGTGTACACACTCACATTTGGCAGTTAACTCGTAAAATGAGAATGGCAATGTGCTACAAGGTGGGCTGATGTAAAAGTATGTATGAATCGGATGAAAAAAAAAGAGAGAGAGAGAAAATTTTGATATTTGTAGCATAGTTGTCAAGTGCCAAATTTGACTTGGTTTTTGCGTGTTAGACAGGAACAGTAATAATTTTATTTATTTTTTGTTTTCTCTCGTGTGGTTATGAACAGCAATAACAATGAAAAAAAAATTTAAGTTTTTACCAATGCCCTTATAGTTTATAAGAATATCCACATTTAACTCTTCCTCCCCCCCCCAATATGTTCTATTATGTATATACAGTAAGCGCCGGTTATAGTGATCATGTTTGCAAATTGAATTTTGGTTCTAATAAGCGAAAATCAACAAATATTATCCAGAGGCTATAAAAATAAAGATATAAAGCACAAATTTACACTTTATTACCAATTAAATATGTAAAAAATGGAATATTCTTCTGATTTTTACATTCTGAACAGAATAAAAATAAATTTATACTTATGTACATAGCTTAATTAATATGCATATTAATTAAGCATAACAATTTGTAATACGATTATAATTTAAAATAGTCACTTATTTTAGAATGCTTTAAATTATCATTACAGAGTATTTATAGATTTTTCAATATCGTATAAAAGTCTATATTCATGATCACTTGCACCAATTTCTTCCAAAGCTCTCCTCAGGACTGCTATAGCTTCATGAGCTTGCCCGTTTTGTAACTGGAATTCGTTTGGGTTCATTTTCCTCCTCCTTGGCAAAATTATCCATAATGGACTGGACAATTTCTTCATCTGTTAAAGCTGTAGTAACTTGTAAATCACCATCTATGTCCATCCAATCATTAAACTCTTGTTCACCCATGTCTTCGAACTTTTCAATGTGATCAGTATCATGACTTAGTTGTCCATCGTGAATAATTAATCCACATTTTTTTGAAACAGTTGCTAATGCAGGTTTTGGAAACTTCATTCCGGGCACTCATTGCCACATGAAGTGCATCTAGAACAGTTGTCTGCTTTGCAATATCAGATGATGTTCCCAAACCTTCATCTATGTGCTGGATGATTCTTCGCCTCATATCTGATCTATAAAAGGTCTTAAAGGTTTTTTTATTATTCCCTGGTCGAGAGGTTAGAATCAATGATGTGGTATTTGAAGGTAGAAAAACTAATTCATTGTTTTTGAAAGTCAACTTTGGATGAGCTTGGGCAGTTGTCCAAAACCAATGCAATTTTTTTGTTTTTCTTTTCCAATTTCAAATCCCATTTACGAAGATAATCTTCAAATAAAGAAGCTGTCATCCAAGCATTGGTATTATTGGCATATTCAACAGGCAGCTGTTTTACTCCTTTAAAACTTCTAGGCGATTTACTCTTGCCGATAACTAACGACTTCATCTTGATTGTTCCCATCATTTTGCACGTAAAAAGAACTGTAATCCTGTCCTTGACCTTCTTTCCTGCAGATGCAGAGGAATTTTTAAAAATCATGCAGTGGTCTGGGGTAGCCCTGTAGTACAACCCTGTTTCATATGTATTAAAAATGTCTTAAGGATTATAAGTGCTTAACAGTTTGCCAAGAGGTTTTCAACCATGTATCAGCTGCAGAACCATCGGAATCCTGTTTTTCTCCAAGAAGTTTTTTGTAAACAATATCGTGCCTCTCCTTCCATCTCGTCAGCCATCTGTCTGTCACCTTAAACTCTTCGTGTAGTTTTTTGAAGAAGAATGCTATGATTGATTGGCATATTAAATGAGCTGGCCTGTTTGAACCAAACGAACAGAGCATCTACTGTTTGGCATTTCCCTTCACGCTTCCTTTTTCTAGTTTCACTAATCACATTAGTGTTTAATGTGTGACGTGATTTTAACAATTTTGATAAAGAAGATTGAGGCATTCCTAATTTTACTGCCTCTTCCCTTTGAGACATATTGCCTAAGTTTAATTTATCGTACTTTTCTATAATTTGTAATTTATCTTTTACACTCAAATTTACTCTTTCTGTTCACTGATGTTTTTTTTTTTTTTTTTTTAGTAGTAAAATTTAAAACAAAATAAAAAAAGATAAGCTTTAATCAATAACAAAGCACACAGCACACACAAATTCGCACTAACACAACACACGCAAATGAGATGAAGTTTAGATATAGAAATGAAGAGCAGATTTCAGCAAAGGGAAACACATTTCACCATAACGTGAAAACACAGAATTTCAGCTACCAGTATTATCGCAAATGAATAAGATCAAGTTTACTACCTGTTTATTGCACTAACAGAAAAGCCCAATAAACTGAAAACTGCAAATTGTTTTATGGTTGTTACCTCCAGAAATGTGCTTTAGAAAAATATCATGGAGGCATTCAAAATTGATTCTTATAACAGAAAATGTGATTCTAGTAAACGAAAGTGTAGTGCATTTTATTGATTTGGATCGGTTCTTCGAAATTCTGTTGAGCAGCTGATTCTAATAACCAGTGATCACTATAACCGACGCTGACTGTGTTTTGTAATAAGATTTACCTTAGTATCATATCTTCATTCAAATTTTTTATAATTTTTTTCAGACTATCAAGTGCTTGCTAATAGTTCCCAATCCAGAGTCTGCCTTAAATGAAGAAGCAGGCAAGTTGCTTCTAGATCATTATGATGATTACTGTCAGAGAGCTCGTATGATGACTGAAATTCATGCACAACCTCCAAAACCAACAAAGGAAGGACTAGAAGCTGATCCCACATCATCTAATGCTACCACATTGCTTAAAGCAGATGGGCCAATGGCTAAAAAACATGCAGGAGACAAGAATAAAAGTAATACGGATAAAAAAAATACAAAAACAATGAAAGATAAAAAGAGGACTCTGAAGCGGTTATGATGATCATTATAGCATTATTACTATTGTTGCAATGGTAAAAACCAGTGCAGTTACAGAACAGATGGTATTTAAGTAGCTGCATATGGTTTTTTTATTTTGTGCAGCATTTGTACACATGTGTAAAAAAAAAAAGTGAATGTGGATTTTTCTGATGTACAGTTTGTTTGCATGAAACAGTTGTGATAGTTGCCCTTATATCCCAGACCGATAAAAGGAAACCATAAAATAACAGCCACTGGGTCCTAGAGTGCCTTTCTAGTCCAGGGAATTAACGTTGTCATCAAGCAGTTTAATGTCTACCTAATTACTGTGTATAAAATCTCGAATCCTTTGTAACAATTCATTGGAAATCATCAGCCTTTTGTTGCAGAATTAATCTCTGAAGCTGTAAAATCCGTGTATTGGTTTCATTTTTGGTTGTATAGATATTTTTTATCAGTAAAATTTTAATTGTACATATCGTGTGTCTAAAGTAGATACTTTTTCTTCGTATACTTTTTACTTTTTTTATGTTGTGGAACTCTTTGGGTGTAATATGTGTCTGAGGCAGTCTTTAGAATATTGGCTAAAATGTAGTTTAATGAATTGATCTAAAAATATTTAACGATTGCCTTATGGCCTGTGCAATACGTCATACCTGTAACTTACCCTATGCTGTATGGCAGGAATAAAAAAAAAAAAAAACTGCTTTCTTGATTTTTTAATACCCTCACCACACACATTTTCTGTCTGTTAATCTCATAGTTTTGCTAGGCACTAGTTTTTAGAAATATTTTATGGTGCAAGGGAACTATTTGAAAGACATTTATTATTGTCCTTGAGACAGTGTTCTGTTTCCAAAGTAAATCACTGTTTCAATCAACTAACATGTGTAATGTCCACTGCTTATCAGATTACTTGTGGTTCTGACTACAGGCACACAACTTTTGTAGCATTTCACAAACTAGTATTTTACTATCATAAAGTTCTAGTGTGTGAAATTAAAGATTTCTTCGCTATGGTACTGAATTCCTATGGAGTTCAGTACTGGAGTGAAATGCTACATTTAATTTTGCCAATTCTTTGTACCTGAAATTGTTGAAAATTTGGATTTCTCTCCAATGCATATTTGACCAATTAAATTTCAGATGTTATTACTGGTAATTGTGCTCAACGCTCCTATAATTAGTGAAAACCGACCACTTTAATAAGCATTTTTTAGGAAATAATTATTTTGGATGTAAATAAAAATATTTTTTTATTATGGTATTTATAGAACTCGTAAATTCATTCTATAAATGGTATTTATAAAAAATGGATTTGAGGTGGGATATTCGCAAATGTCTGAGCTAGTGATGGTCAAAATTGATTATATGTAATTATGAAATCAACACCAAGCAAAAAAAAAAATATATATATATATATATATATGGCAGTGAAGGGATTCAATCTGATGTTATGAAATCTAAAGATAAAATACTGTTACCACTAAGCAAACAGTTCAATTCGGTCATTTTTTATATATATACAGTTGTGTGTATACACACACACAGTTCCGTTTGGTCAATTTCATAATCGCCTAATTTGCATATGACATTATTTCAATAATCAATTATTAATCATTCGATTATGCCCATTACTAGTCCAAAGACAGACTATTAGAGGTCTCTTAACTATTTTTAGAAAATATCATTACTGCATCTTTTGCCACTATAACAGATGGAAATTTGTTTTAACAAGCAACCCACTGGCTGAAGCAAACTTTTGCAGATCTATCCCGAAACCATCCTTCCTCAATTGTTGAAATTTCACAACATGGTTATTTAATGAAAAAACTTTGGAGCCTACAAGCCAGTAAGGCTCCTGGGATTGATAGCATTTATCCTATAATGTTAAGGGAGGCGGCAAGTGAGTGCATTGAACCATTGAGGCTAATTATGAGAGCATCACTGGACTCGAGAGTGATTATGTTGGATTGGAAAAGTGCCATTGTATCTCCAATACATAAGGGCTGTTCTAAGAGTGAAGTGGGAAATTACCAGCCGGTTAGTCTAACTTCAGTAGTAGGGAAATCGTGGAGACCATGATCAAGGGTGGACTTCAGGATTACCCAGATAGAAATGGAATCCCGAAGAATACCCAGCATGGTTTTGTAAAGGGAAAATCATGTTTAACTAATCTGGTTAGCTATTTTGACACTCAAGAGCTATTATCAGACCACATTTGGAATACTGTGTTCAAGTATGGAGACCGCATCTAAAGAAAGACATTGTTCTTCTTGAAAGGGTAACTTGCCTGGTTGATATCGGCAAAAGGGCGTCCATACGAGGATAGACTTTGAATATGTGGTTTGCAGAGCTTGGGAACTAGGCACCTTAGAGGAGACTTGATTGAGGTGTTTAAGCTGGACTTGGGGAATAATTTCGATGTTTTATTTGGATTTCAGTAAAGCATTTGACTGAGTCCCACATAAGCAGTTACTTTTTAATCTGGAACAGGTTGGAATCACGGAAAATCCTTGGGTAGCAGGGTGGCTTTAGGGCAGGAGGCAGAGGGTTGTAATAAATGGTTATTCCTCAGATTGGGTTGCTGTAAGAAGTGGGGTCCCCCAAGGATCAGTATTAGGACCATTGTTGTTTTTGATTTTCATAAATGACATTGATGAAGGGATAGAGGGCGTGATGTCTAAATTTGCAGATGATGTAAAAATTGGTAGAGTAAATGATTGCCATCAAGCAGAGCTTCTTCAGAATGACCTAGATAGACTTCAGAGATGGTCAGAAAAATGACAGAATCCAGCAAAGTGCAAGGTATTGCACCTGGGGAACAGTAACCCCAAAATAACTTATACATTTGGCAGAGTTGAACTAAAGCTGGTAGTGGAGGAAAGGGACTTGGGTATTACAATAGTAAGATATGAAGTTCTCCAAGCATTGTATACTGGTTGCAAACAGGACCCATGGGGTCCTATCGATGATTTAACAATCACTAGTAGAGGTAAGGACATCATAATCCCATTATATATAAGGCTATTGTTAGACCACATTTGGAATACTGTGTTCAAGTATGGAGACCGCATCTAAAGAAAGACATTGTTCTTCTTGAAAGGGTAACTTGCCTGGTTGATATCGGCAAAAGGGCGTCCATACGAGGATAGACTTTGAATATGTGGTTTGCAGAGCTTGGGAACTAGGCACCTTAGAGGAGACTTGATTGAGGTGTTTAAGGCTCTGAGAGACATAAGCAAAATGAATAAGGACGAAATTTTCATGGTTATAAATGATTCTAGAACTAGGGGCCATGATTTCAAGTTATGGGTGGGGGGGGGGGAGTTGTTTAGACTAGTTTGCAGGAAGTTTTATTTTAGCCAGTGAGTTATAAATTACTGGACTAAGTTACCTACATGTGTGGTAGAGGCTAACAGTCTGGGGAAATTCAAAGGTCAGCTGGATAATTACCATCTACCTAAGGTAGGAGGGAAATGCATAGGTTGTCCATTTCCTTTTCCCTTATTAATTTTTATAATTAGTTTTTATTTTATTTTATGTATTTTTGTTATTTCATTTTATTATTATTAATTTTTTTTGGCTGGTGCAGTGTAAGCCATAGGTGTCCTTGCACCATGTGGGCATTACTAATTTGACGACTATTTTACTAATTAAAAAAAATTCAAATAAAAGCCAATTAAAATTTTCAGTTAGAAAACTAGTGGTAACTACATTGTTGGTTGTGAAAATCAGTTTTTTTGAGTTAGCAAACTTGAACAGTTTTTCAAACATTGATTTAATGGTTTTTCATTTAATATCTTACTGTTGTTTAATCCATAAGAATTGATTTTTGCACATAAAGCCTCAGCATAGGGAACTTCTACCCTCTCCTTGCTAAGATTTGTTCAACTTTGAGAATTCTAACCTAAACTCCCCTTCCCAAAAGCTGTGAGCCAGATTTGTAATTGATATTCTGTTAATAGGGAACATATGGCTTAGTGAGGTTGCAAAACATTAAATACAAAGTAGAAATTGAAAATAAGCTTCTCCCTGACCTTAGATGTTTGTTAGACTTCTCCATAACCTAGACACTGTCCATACTGATATATTATAAACCTGTGGATTTATTGAATTTTAGTGCAAGACCTCTAACGCTGCTAGAACCACCTTAAATGGCTCTTCCACACACACAGCAAAGATATGATCAGAGGACCAGTATGCTAAGTGGATTGTGAGTGTGCTATAGAGAGACATTGCTTCAAACTGCAATAATTCTGTGTAATCTTTTGAACAGATAGAAGTCAGCATAAGTTTTATTTTTTAATTTAAATCCCTTCCCCAATACGATAAATATAGCAAGGACCCTTTATCATACGTAAAGTGGCCACTTTATTAGGTACACCTAATGTGTAGGTTCTTCCCTCAAACATCCTAAACTGGCTGTGGCTTGTTCAAAGATTTCTGTATTTGACTTAGCAAGGTGCTGAAAACATGTCACAAGGATGCTGGTCTATGTTGACAATTGTTTCCCAGTTTATGCAGATCTCTACTCAGGAGAGCTTGTTCTATCACATCAACTGAATTGAGATCTGGTAACAGGACAAAACCACAGTATGTTGAATTCACTCATGTAGATGGAGCCAATTATAGCAGAGGAACGATAACCAAACTAATTGGGACCAGGGGTAGTTCGGACTTTCAAACTTATTGTAATACTGTTTTGGAGACTAAAAAAAGTTTAGAAATTAAAAACACTGCCTTTAAAATCTGAGGGACTGCCTAAATTTTTGTTAAAATCCAGCACCTTTTCACACAACAAAGGTGCAGATATAGGTTCCTGTAATCTTCATCTGTGTGTGAACCAAACCACAAATAAATGGCATCCTTATTGGATGATCTTAGTTTTTTTTTTTTTCCACCATCTGAATCAAGTTTTTAAGTGAACCTTACAATTTTTTCCGTTGTTTTTGGTCAACTACATTCGTAAAATTTTGCTAAGACCCGCCTTTTCTCTTTGAAAGTGCAATTTCTGTGTGGAATGTTTTCTTATTGATGGAATATCCTTTTTCTTTACTGTTTTAGCTTTTACAACCCTCCTCCTCCTCCCCTCAAGAGATCAGACTGCCCTGTGGCCTAGGTGTTAGCCGTCTGTGATTTAGCTCCAGCTTTATAGTAATTTTTAAGTGTTTTTAAATGGCATATTTGTAAAATGTGTGCACTGCTATGTTCCTTAGATGATTAGCTACAGCCTAGATGGATTTTATGAAATCTTCATAAAGATAAGTACTATTTATTTACATTTAAGTTTTGATAGTGTGTAATGTTACTCTCTGAGCCTTTGTTTGGTGTAGCTCCAAACAATAACGCTGATTTACATTTGACCTGAAGTGCTTTCTTTGTCATAAGACTTTTGTGACCTTGGCATTGTTCCTGCTTTGGGTAAAGTCATGCAGCCCTCTAGCAGTTTCACAGCTAGCCACACCCACATCTGAACTGTTGTCACTCCTGACGTACCAGTACACTATGAGTTTTGTCTTGCTGCTCTAGCTGAATTTATTCAACTGGGCTTCTCAGGAGCACATGTGACCAACAGGGATAGCCCAAAACCCTGCAAACTTTTCAGATTGATGCCTGATAGTGCTATGGACTTGTGATGGGTGTTATTCTTCAGCTTTTGACTTGCTTTATCTAGTGGGATATCCAACATCCCGATAATCCGGACAGACCCGATTATCGGCATTCAGCATGAGTGACGTAGAATTTGAGGTCATTGCTGTTAACCAAGACTGGCAGCCCATGCCTGCCCCCTTCCACACCCAAGATGAAACCAAACCAGAATGAGGTAACTGATGACACGAGGCCTCCCGCTTCTAAGAAAAGAAACAAGAAGCCAACTGTTCCCAGATCGGACATCATCATATCAACTAGTGTTTTTTGAGAAAAAGCTCATGAACACAATTAACTAAAAACTATCTTAGCTTCTATACATTTGGCCCCCTCCACCAGCTAACACAGTTAGCTATTGTGATAGGGGTTTCTGCCCCTACCACGTGGAGGTGGGTCCTCTACTATCCAACGCTCTATACAATCTTCCTCTCAAAATTCTAAAGTATATACATTTACCATAAAGCCAAAACTTTTACATATACCTTTAAACTCTTAAAAACAATTCTTAAGCTTTGTACACATCACTTGTATATCACCACTATACATTTCTAACTCTAAAAATCTCATCTATATATATATATTTTTTTTTATGAAAACCCCAAACACGAAAGGTATCAAAACCTATAGCACTTAGTACCGTGCATGGGTTGAAGGAGAAGTATGGGGTGAGGGGGATGCTGGAAACTTTGCTCTAGAGACTAAACATGGGTTTCACCACTTCAAGCCTCCAATAAGCAAAGCGGTGGTATTTCACCGGTTGATGAAAGTCATCTCCCATGCGCAATAAAAACCTAGGTCTCTGAAGATCTTGTGCAGGTCAAGTACACCTCCAATTTTACCCCAAAATCTACTAGGCCCATCATATCTTGGGCACTGAAACACTATGTGCTGACTATCTTCAGGCTGACCACAAATGCACCTCTCATGCTCACACAATTCAAATTGCTTCAAGTGAACCCCAAGCCCATGACCTATTACCGCCATGGTCTGATGCACTCCTAGCAAGGGCAACTCTTCCTTTCTTCTGGTCTCCACACAAGGGATGAACCTGCAGGTACTCTGAGCATGTCCAGCGGGCCTGCCAGATCTGGGTCATCTCTTCCAATAGTTGCTTACCTTCTTTCTTTATATCACCTTTACCATAACTACGTCCTTCCTCAGGACAGGAACTCATTCCAAAAAGCTCAACAGGCCGGTTCCTCCTAGTGTTATATAGTAAATACCGTTTGGCCACAACCAGATCTATGGGAAACTTCCCTGATAAGACCTGCAATGCATCCTGGACACCGTTCTACAAGCCCTTGTCAAAGCTAGTATTGCCAATCTCTGCTGCACTCAAATGCCTATGCACAAAGCAGTGGTTAATCACCTCACCCCATGCACCACAACCGTATGTGATCACTGGCTCAAACACACAATGGTACAATAGTCTGAGAGCTTTCCCTCTCAAACCCCACTCATGGCGAACCACTCTTCGGATTCTGCCGGAGATCTTTTTAACTTTCTCACGCACATATTTTGCATGGGACACAAAGCTAAGCTTCTCAAGCATAACCCCAAGATATTTAACCTGTGTCTGATACCTCAGAGAACACCCTCTCAACCTCACAACAGGATATCTATTGGCACTCAGTTTTCCTTTTAAAAGCATTATCACAGTTTTCTCTGTAGATATTGCTAACTTATTCAAATCTGCCTACAAATCCAACTTCTCTATTGCACGTTCAGCTTCCCTTTCAAGCTCCAGTCTGGAGTTCCCTTGAACTAGCAAAAGCACATCATCTGCATGAGCCAAAATCTCAGTAATTCCCCATTCTTCATTAAGTATTTTGTCAAGAACAAAATTCCACACTACAGAGCCAAAAATAAAACCCTGAGGTGCTCCTCTTTCAATCTTCTGTTCCACAGAACTGAACTTGTTCTTGACTACTACCTTTCTGTCTGAGAAATAACTTCATCAGTTCATAGAGATTTTGTGGGCAGTTCATCATCCTCAATCTTGTCAGTATACTCTCCCACCAGAGAGAATCAAAGGCCCCTCTAAAGTCAACAAGCACTCCCATCACATACACTCACTGCCTCATACACACCTCAAAGCATCAGAGATGGCATCTTCAATCCATACTACCTTGACGACATAAGCCCCATGGTAGCATATCTCGCTTTTATTCTGAATAACATCAAGTGCTCCGGCACTTTCCCTAACACTGGAAAAAAGTGCTATTGGTCTATATGACCTGAGGTCCCCTGCATTTTAGTAATATTCGCAAGAGTGCCGATTTCCAGCACCGAAAAACTGCCTCTACCAAACATGCATTATAGACAATAAGAAGTGCGCATATTTTTCTGAAAACCACTTCAGAACCTCGGCAAAGATCCTCACCAGGAGCCTTCCGATTCTTGGTTTCCTTAAGTACAGCCTTTAATTCCTCCATCGTAAAGGCTTCTTTTACCTCTTGACTGAGATAGCTAGCATTTGCTTCTGTGGTACAAACCTGGCTCGGTGTGTCCACTCGATCACTATCAAGAGGGAACAGGGCATCCAACACAATATTAATAGACTCTTCCCATGTTTCTGATTCTATTGTGTGGATCGAGGTGATTGTCTCAATTTTTAAGCATTCCATTACGAATTTATATGGAAAGCCCCAAGGATCCTGATTGCCTTCCACTTGAACAAAATCTTCCCAAGATTTCTTTTTCACTTTCCTCATCTCATACATGTATCTATTTTTGAGATCCTTGTAAATTCTACAGTATGTCGCCACCAACTTAGGTCCACCACCTCTTATCCTGCTCCATCTCCATCTAGCACTATTCACTTGCTTCCTTAAGCGTCCGAGTTCCACACTCCACCAAGGCACCGATCGAGCATGCCTACCCCTCCTAGCCATCGACCTGCACGAAGATCCTCTTAAAGCCCTAGTCAACAAACTCGCTTTAAAATGAGTATCACCATTGGTTAATTCCGCTCTCCCTTCCTGTATTCGTTTGTGGATACAAGTCCAAAATTTTTGCCAGTTCACAGACCTGATAAGCCTACTCGGCACTTCTTCCATCGGGCTCTGTGTTCTGCCAACTATTTCAAACGTAATTACCCGGTGATCACTCGTCGACCACCCCTCCCGCACACACCAATTCTGTACCGTGTCTATGGCTGATACACTACATATTGTAACATCAATATTTGACTCAACATTTGCGGTTGAAAAGGTACTCTGGTTGTGCGGCCGATTCGTAATCTCCAGGCTATTTCTAACCAGGCAATCCTCAAAGAGGGTGCCTGGTTAGAAATAGCCCCTCCTCAAAGAGGGTGCCCCTACATCAGTTTCCTGACTATACCACAGTACAGAACTCGCATTGGAATCCATGCCAAGTATTAAGGCCTCCGTAGCTGAGTGGTCAGGAGCCGGAGTGCAGTAGCACACGCTCTTTGAGTAGACCGGGGTTCAAGCCCCTGACTGCTGAATACGGTCGATCTGCCAACCTGCACTGGACCAGCGTGGCAGATTATGGTCCATTTCCCTCAACATGAATTGAGGCGGTTTCCATCCTGCAGTGGGTTGATAATGGCTGCACTTTACCTTTTTTATTACACATTTACCTAAGAGTTCACTACAGACTGTATGTATCTTAGGTACAACTCTGGGGGCTCTCGGAACTGGCAATATAAACTTACTAAATATATTCGCCCAGCCGGGCCAATAACCTCTACACACATTCCATGCGAGAAGGATAGACTTTGTAACTACAAGGTCGGGATTGCACACCACCACGGCGGCCTGACAATCCTGTAACTTACTGGATATCCTTTGATTCCTTCTTTCCCTCTATAGGGCTCCTGCACAAAGAGGAGGTCACAGTCCTCTCAGACATCCCCAGAAAGAGCTAATAGCGCAGATTGGCCCTCCTCCCAGGGGAGAAGAACACCTGTTATCATAGAAGAGGAAAATTATAAAGCCTTTACATCTTTCACACAGGAAAGTATTCAAAATGCGCAGAACAATCCAAAGAATGGCAATTCAGCCCCCCAACAATTAAACAATAATCAATAGTTAAAATTGCCCAAGTTTCCCACCACGCCCAGCGATGACTTAAAAACTGTCATGATAGCAGTATTCTGTGCCGTGACATGACAAGACTCCCCAGGACTACCCTGCTATGTGTAGGAACCTGGGCCCCACACCAAATAAGTAACCACATAGGGCAGGGAGATGTACAGGCAGCCAGATTAGCTGAAAAATATCAGTAAGCTGGTAGCAATAGGGATGCAATGTAGAATGAATGAATGAGAATGAATAGATTGGGCACTGCGTGAACTAGGAATTATGGTAAAAGGGAATAAATGGCAGTTTTGGTGAAAGAAAGAGTAATCTAGCATGAGGGAAGGAGAAAGAATGGGAATGAGTGGAAGAGCAAACGCAATTGGCCGAAAGAATACAAAGTTAAAAATAACTTACATTACTTTATATATACTGAACCAACAAACATTTACTAACCACATAAACACTATCACTGCATTCTCCCCTGCCCTGCAAAAAAAAAAAAAAAACTTGCGGCTAGGCCTGCACCACAACTGAAGAATAACAGTAAGTTGTAGTGCCCAGAGAGTACAGTGGAGAAAGTAAGAATCGAATAAATGAGATGAGAGCTAGAAGAATGAATAAAAGAGCAAGCATGTGAGAAAAAGAACACAAACCATAAATGCTACAGTTAAGTACACACTAATCCTAGTTTTAATTAGTATTTAAATTTACACTACACATCATTGCATCCCCCCTGGTGTGTGAGAAAAAGATGAATGAGTGCGAGAAAAAAAATATATATATATAACTTGGGGAAAAATTATAAAATAAGAAAAAGTAATAAAAAAACAAAGAATGCAAATAGAGTGAGAATGCAGATTATGAATGAAGTAAATGTCTGAGGGTGATGGTAGATGGCTCTGTCTTCTAACTTCTCCACTAATGCCAGTGTCCCCCAAGGTTCAGTCTTTCCCCCACTCTTTTCCTCTTGTATATTAACGACTTTCTTCCATTGATTGGAAATCCTATCCATAGTTTTGATGATGATAGCACATTGCATTCCACTTTCCATTTTGAGAACCTTGCCCTGCTCAATCAGCTTCAACTTCTCGAAAATCTGCTACCAATTCCTTAAATGCCGATCTTCAGGTAATTCTCCAGTGGGGCAAAGACAACTTAGTTGATTTCAACCCTTCTAAAACTCAGTCTTGTCTTATATCTTGCAAAAAGGATTCTTCTGCTCCTATGCTTATTTTTGGTGACACTCCGATTCCTAGGCAAAATGATATATCTCTTTTGGGGATTACCCTGACTTCTAATCTCTCTTGGCACAAGCACCTTACAAATATTGCTTCCTTATCATCTAATAAACTTGGTTTTCTCTATTGCTCTCGGCATTACTTTTCTTCCAAACAGCTGCTCACTCTGTATAAATTGCAAATCCGCCCTGCCATGAAATATTGTTCCCACATCTGGGGTGGTGCCCCCCCAAACCTCTCTCAGCTTCTTGATTCCATTCAGAAGAGGGCAGTTAGGTTAATTAATGATTCATCTCTAACAGAGTCTCTTCACTCACTGTCTCATAGACGTACTGTTTCTGCTGTATGCCTCTTCTACAGATACTTCCATGGGCACTGTTCTGAATTGGCTTCTATAATTCCTGCTCTCTCTTTCAAAACAGTCCGAACATATGCTGCCAACATCCATTTACTGTCCAGCTTCAAACTCACAGAACCAACTTTTCATCTTCCTCGTTTATTCATTCAACTGCTGTTTTTTGGACAACCTTCCTTCATACGTATTTCCTGAAAATTAGTCTACAGAAGTTCAAGTCCGATGTCAACAAATATCTTCTTTCGTCTTCTCAACCTCCAACCCAAGCACTGCACTAAGTACTATAGGTTCTAATGCCTCTCGTGTTTGGGGTTTACATAAAAAAAAGTCTCTCCCCCACTCCTTTGCCTGGTGGGTTCCAGCTGACATATCCCACCCCCAGAGCAGGATGGGCAACTTGACCTTACCAAATTCGACTGTGCATGGACATGAGAACCATCACCGACAAAGACATACTGCTGCTTTGCTGTCGACATGCCATTGGCGATCTGAACTGGGCACTCTAACTCAGTTCCCTTTAAAACCCCATCCCAAGACAGGGGAGGGAGGAGACAGGTCATACTTTGCCTGGTGGTGCTTGTCTCCACTGACCTCTTTGGGGATGTCTATTCTATCGTCCCTATTCTTCTGTTTCCCCCGTCTTTATTCTCTTCCCCCTCACTAAACCGACTGAGTGCACTCCTTAACAATGCCATCAAATTCTAATCATCTAAATTCTACCGGTTTCGTGTAAATCTCTGACAACACTATTATCTTTTATCTAGCATATAGCCCTCACAAGTCTAAATTTAATAACATCAAAATTTTGCCCAACTTATTAAGCCTTTTAATACATTTCTCTAGCATTCAATCCCAACCAGCGATTTCCTAACAGGAATCCCATAAAGCATTAATGTCAAACTGTAAATTTTTTTTTAGGTGGTAGCCACTGAAATCCCGGTAAACTAGGTGGCAAGACCTGCCAGAGCAACTTGTGATACTGGACACACCTGGCTAGCCTCCACGTGGCGAGGTATGGTCAACATCGGGCCCCACTAGGGGCCTGGCGGCCAATAAGCCGGACAAACAATGGGCACATCACACTGCACAGACATGGTCCACACTTTCAAGTCTTTGGCTTGACTGTACTGTCCTCGAGACAGCGAACACACACGGAGATGGGAGAAATCCCAGGTGCCGTCTGACACGAACATACCTTATGGAGTCTGGGCCTACCCCACTGACTTTTTGGAGTTGCCTTCTCTGTCGCCCTCATACTTGTCTTTTCCCCCATCTTCGGTCTCCTCCCTGCTCTGCCTAAACTGTCAGCATACGTCCCACAAAAATTAAACCTTCTTCGGCTTTACCAAAATTCCAGCATTTTCCCCATTTTTTTTTTTTTCCAAGGACCTAGCCACTGAAATCCCAGGAAATTAGGTGACAAGACCTGCCAGAGTGAAAATTTAAAATTACTGGGTACCTGGTCTGTCTCCACGATGCATAGTATGAACATGGGCCCCCAGCAGGGGTCTAGCGTGTAAATGCCCAGAAGAACAATGATACATAACACTACACTTGCAAATCTCTGGCCTTTACAGTGAACTGTAACACCCACAATGAAAGCAACGAGATGGGGAAAACCCCTGGTGCTGTTAGACAGGAACACACTATATCCCTACTCCCCCCCAATCAAAATGTCAGTGAACAGAAATATTAAAAATAAATTTTCTGTTTATACTCCGGGACGACCAAACGCTCAGAGGAGTTCACAAGATAGACAGAATACAAGAAACAGCACCGTATTCAGTAGTCACGGGCTTGAACCCCGGTCACTCAAGGCACGTGTACTTATGCACCCGCGCGCCTGACTTAGATTAGTGTGTTGAATAACAGATTACAAAGTGTTGTTTAGTTAGTATTGTATGTAAATTAATTAAACTATGTGTTTAAATTTATTTTTATTTTACTGACCTGTGGGTATTCTTCTGATTTTAATTTTGTTAATTGGTAAGGGAGAAAAAAATGGTGTAAATTTGTGCTTTATATCTTCATATTCATAGCCTGTGGATAATATTTCAATTTTCGCTTATTAGAATTATCGTTTAATAGAATCAAAATTAAATCGGTAAACATGATCACAATAACCAGAGCTTAATGTAATTATTTTATGGCACCAGCATAAAAAAGAAAAGGAGAAAAAAAGAAATGCTGGCTCAATCAGATTATTGATGTTTGGATTTTCAATGCTCTACTGTATATGCAATTCTGGCCTTGTGACATGATACATTAACTTGTTGAAAGAGTCCATTTGCAGAGGAATATGCTAAAGATGAATACACCTGCTTGGAAAAGATTTCTGTGTCTATAAATACATTTATTCACAGATTGTGAATTTTTCCAAGTTATTCAGTTTAAGAAAGACTACTATGAACACGTGAACTGATATAATGAATGTGCCTCTGCTAAGCTCCTGCTTGGATTTAGGACAAACATTTTGGGTTGTCCTTGTTTAAATGCTTCAAAATGTAATTAGAAGTTTTACTGGTCTCCAACCAAAGATACAGGGCTTTATGCATTTTAGTACAGGTTATTTGAAATACATCTGTAACAAAATTCAAAGACTAATTGGGTCTGGCAACTTGTGACTAGCTTGTATATTCAAAAGCTGCCACAACCTTACATTGTTATAATAAAAATTTGCTGGTCTTATTACAAAATTTATTTCTATTTGGTTTCCTAAGAACTGCATGCAAAATTACATAGGACTTAGCCACAAGTGGGAGTGCAGTAATGTGCTTCAAGCCTGCAACTATTAAATATTCATGATTTATTGTAAACTCTGACTTGGTCATGCTGGAGTATAAATAAAAATTTGCATAACTAACTTGCATTACAGTTCACACTGTGAAGGTGTCAAAAAAATACAGATTGCCAATAATACAAAACAATCTAAAACACTTCAAGTGTCTGAAAACATGCATAATTAAAAATGATAATGTACTTTAGGGAGGGGGACAACTTTCAAATTCAGCTGTACTTAAGCCATTGGGCATTTTTTCTGTCTCCTACTATCAGCTTTTCTAAAATGATGCACTGATCACTGGCTTGTGTAGTAAAAGCAAGTTTACTGAAAGTAATAACAATGAAACAAAAGGAAAAAGACATGACACTTGTTAAGTATTAAACAGCAGATATTTAAAAATATGGATTTTCTTTCTTTAGGTGGTATGTACAGAAATCATGAGATACCTGCCTAGTAACAGGTAGGCCCACCTTTTGGCCGGATAAGGGCAGTCACACGGCAAAGCACTGAATCCATTAGTTCACAAAAACGTTCCATGGTATTTCCATCCATACTTGCTGCACTACTGTCCATAATTCCATTGCATTCCTGGGTGGAGGATCCAAAGCTCGAATGGACCTTTCCACAGCAACCCAAAGATGCTCCACAGGGTTCATGTCCAGCGAATGGGGAGGCCATTCCAATGATAAAATCTGTGGAATGCCCTTTGAACGATGTTCTTGTCACCACAGCTCTGTGGGTGCATGATGACCATGAAGGAATGCACAGGGTCTGCATGTAACCTGGAACGTTCAGAGATGAATCTGGACGTACCAGAGGTCCCGTGTGCCAGTTGAACACACCCCAGACCATTACCAACTGCCCATCTGTCTGAACAGTTCCTTGTTGACATGACAGGTGCGCAGCTTCGTGCGGTTTCCACCAGATATGCACCCTCCTGTCTGCTCGAAATAACTGGAAACGAGACCAGTCTTCAATCATCCAAGGTCCAGTGCTGATGTTCTTTTGCCCAGCTGTGGTGTAGAGTCAGTGTGTTGTGGTGCTAGCAATGGGACTCTGGTGGGTTGGTGGCTCCCATAACCTATTGTGGCCAATGATCGCCCGATGGCATGTTTCTGGCACCTCCTTTGTTGAAGTCAGCGGTTTCTACCACTGTTGCTCTCCAGTTTGCTGAAACAATGCAAGACAGATGTCAATGGCCACCTTTCTCCGCCCACAGCACCACGAGATGTTATTCCAGAAACAGCGTATTCCCAATACTCTTGATACTATTGAACAGGGATAGTTCAATTTCTGTACCACCTCCACAATAGAGTGACTCATGCATCGGACACCCACTACCATCCCTCTTTCAAAGTCAGTTAAACTCATGTCTTTTATCCATACTGACATTGAATTACCATCTACATGAATGCAGTGTGCCTATGTACCTGCCAAGCAGAGGGTTCATCCACTAGTGAGAGGGGTGACAGCATCATGTTGCTCAGGAACCCCCATGAATTCTGTGCTTCTAGTGTACAATTATACATGAGAACAGTGCTAATTGTTTTTACACAGCTCGTATGCATTGAATTGTATAATGGTAGCAAAACTGATACGTAGCAATCTTGTTATCAATCATGTGTGAGAGAAATTTACCATATTCATGAATGTCTGTTCAAATAGATTTTAATGAAAATTCTGCAGTATATCATAAACTGAAAAAGATGTATTTTGATCCCTACAACTTTGATTTAATGAGGTTTGCCGTACTACCGTCCATAATTCCATTGCATTCCTGGGTGGAGGATCCAAAGCTCGAATGGACCTTTCCACAGCATCCCAAAGATGCTCCACAGGGTTCATGTCCAGTGAATGGGGAGGCCATTCCACAGTGGTAAAATCTGTGGAATGCCCTTTGAACCATGTTCTTGTCACCACAGCTCTGTGGGGAGGTGCATTAGACCACAGTACACCTAGTAAGGTTGCCTGTTTCTATGGACAGGAATATGACATTGTAACAACCCCACATGCCAAATGTGTGAAAGTAGTTTGAGGAATACATCATGAATTTGCCCTAGCCAGCCCAGCCACAGATTTCAGTCCTACTAAGCATCTCTGGGATGAACTGGAAAGTCATGTTTGTCAGCAGTCCTCGCTGACCATATCACTCCACAGTTTTCATAACTTAGACCTTTTATGAGTAACAAGTGCCACAGTCACCCCACCTCACTGAGGGCCAACATCATCTATGTAAATAAAAAGTTTCTAGTGCATAATTATTACATTACTTTCTAGTATATCATAAAAACTGCTCAGTTCTTTCTATTAATAAGTATAGAAATATAAGTATAAAAATAAATATAGAAAGGTGACAATCTAATAAAAAAAATATACTTTTTTGTTGTTGTTTAAGCCAGTTTTTCCAGGCAGATTATGGAACTTTATATCACTTATCAAGTAATTTGCAAAATAAAAGATTGACAAGGGCTTTAGAATAAGCACTGATACATCAAGTTTGCAAATTAAGCATTTTTTTATGGTTTCTTTGCTGGATAAAAAAAAAAAAAAAAACTGAACTTCTGCAAGGTAAAAAGCAAGCAGCCTAGCAAACTTTTCCACATTATAAGAAAATGCAGTTGAGGTAAAAAAATAAAAAGCACCTAATGTTGAAACCAAAACTTCATATCTAATTCAATCGGCCATCATTGTTTATATAAGAATAAACTGAAATTGTGTCGTTTTCTTGGTTTAAATCTCACTTTATTAGGTGGAAACTTAGCCCAGCATTAATATGTGGTCTAAGCTAAGCCCCTCAGCAAAATATTTATCAAATGCTAACTCCTGGTTCAAGGTTCACACTTCAAAGCAAAATTCAATAAGCCAAAAACTTTTTAAAAATAAAATAATAATAAACTGGGGTCTTCCAGACCAGTACTGTCCAATAAAATAAAAAAACAAACAAACTATGTTTACAAAAAAAGACTGATGAGAATAGTCTTTGGATATTAAATGAATTAATTTTTAATTATGACATTATATAATTGAATAACAGTGTTTTTCAGCAAGTTGTCCAAGCCGGAATATACTGTATAAAGAGCTGAAAATTCATGAAAGTCCTATAAAAGTTGAATAGACATCACAAGCTAGAGTTTGTTTAATAATACAATGTACAAATATACATGGAACAAAAATCAAAATGGTTGCACTGGCCTTGCTAAAGAAATGATTCAAGGTTGGTCAAATTGTTATGACTTCTTGATGCATTCCATATTTGTGTTTTGTTGTTACAGCAAATAAAATAACATTTATTTTCAATATAAAATTATATTTGTGAAATTAAGCAATTACATTTCAAAGCTTCAGTCAAGATTTTAATCTTAATCTTGACTGAAGAAACAGCATGACTATTTTCAAACTTCAATAGAAATACAGAGCTGAGCAAAAACCGTTGCTATAAAGATAATTAAAAACATATTAGACAATACTGTATTTTAAACATAATTGCATAACTACTAATCAACAATATTTAGTCACACACAGTGATATTGAAACAGAGTGAAATTGGATTATGTTTATTCAGAAAAACAATAACTGTACAAGCAATATGCTTTATTTCATGTTTCTCAGTCTTCATGGAGTTGAGTCATGAATTTCCTAACTGTACTAACCAGCTTAATAATGCATTAGCAGCATAACCACCATAACAGGAAAATAAAGCAGATATAAATTTAGCTGTATATCTATTTTTAGCAATTTTTTTGTAAAGTAAATATTTATGTAAAATTTACAAATCCCTAAATTTTCCACCAAGGCGAGTAAACCATCTTTCCCCCCTGTGACAAATTTTGTCACAAGCATATTAATGCAAACACTGCTTTTTTGTTGAATTTTTAGTTAAAAATCAATTCTTAGTAGTAACAAAACAGGCTTTAACCAGGAGAAATTAAATATATATCCCTTAAATACTTTTGTAGAACTGTCAGCTTCAGTTAATTCCATCGAGTTGACACTCTCCAGTCCAGAGTGCTGCCTGGGGCAATTTATGTTCAAAATGCCAAAAAAAATTATTTCAGTTGTATAAGCACTAATTCTTTGCATGGGGAGGGGAGACAAAAAATAAAGGAAACAAAGCCACTTCCCTTCCTATTTTTGAAACAGTCCTCACCCCAAAAGTTTTAGCCCATGCTGCTGAATTTAAAAATATTCAAATGGGGTAATTCTATCTGTTTGTAGTTCAGCAAAAATAGTTTTGAATAAATCTAATCAAAAATACAGGAACAAGTAACTTCCTTTAAACATAATCGATATTAATTTCTAATCCAATCAAATAGCTTCTTAAAATATATTTTCATGGACATTCCTATGCTTTTTGAATCTGGAAGTTTAAAAACGATTCAGTTTCATAAAACTCTAATGATCACTTTTCTTTTTTAATTATTACATTATCAAACTTAGATATTCACCCATAAAAAAGTTTTTAAAAGGTGAGGAAATAAACTGTAAATATTAATCACTTTTCTGATTCAGGAGCATTGTTGAATTCTGCACACCTATCAGGTCTGCTGAAATAAGAAACTAAAAATTTATTCAATGCTATATTAGATATGGAAAATTTAGAAATAACAAACAGACTTTTATCTATAAAAACTATTTCCCTAAATGCTCTAAGGTCAATTGTTAGTTGGGGAGTGAAAATGAAAGTAAAATCAACACTTATTTATCAAACTTATATTTTTACTCCAAAACAGCCTTAAAATGGCAATGCTTCTAAAAAAAAAAAAAAATAATAAATAATAATAAAAAATAACAATTAAGTATGCCAGTAGGGGGGCTTTCAACCATACTTAAGGAATACTAAAACTTTAATTTTTATTTGAAACTTCACATCTTTTTTTTTTGTTGAAAAAGCAAAATTCCTTTCAATCATCCATAATCTCAGCAGCCGGCACATCCTATACCAAACCCCACTTTATGGAAGTTAGTCAAGTTTTGCAATTTTCTTTTCTACATAATTGGAGGTGCTTGGTAATAGAATCCATAAAAGTGCTCAAGTGAATATAAAAAAGTTATTTTTAGGATTTGTCAACTGTTAAACTACAGAGTTTATGAATAAGTCCAACTGTGAGTGAGATACAATAGAAGTAAATTTGGGCAGTTCTCACATAAAGTGATCAAGGCATACCAGTTGTTCTAAGAAAAATTTCCAATTTCATGGCAGAATATCATTAAGTGATAAGGCCCCACTAGAAACTGCTACATCAACCTTATTCATTTAGCTCATCTCTTATCCATTACATGCCATCATTCATTTAATGATACACTAAAAATGACTAATGAATTTGGGAACTACCTAATCTATATACTTCATTTACCTTTTGTATAACTCAAAATATGAAATTTTGTGGACTGCACAGTAATCTAGCAAACACTACTTTTTAATGGAAGACATGGTTAAGGCTATGCTTATCAATTGACAAAAAAAACCACACACATAATATATTAAGATACAACTAAAACTCTATAACAAGATTTCCCCATTACAGAAATTTAAAGAAGACAACAAGCCGTTGTCTGTTTCTCTTTGCCTACCCAGAATTTCTGTACTTCAGAAATTCTGATCTCTGACTAAAAGTTCACAAGTGAAACTTATCAAATTTTAGTCCCTCTAAAAGACCAGACCAGGGTTAACTAGTATTTGAACTCTTCTTGAAATAAGTAGTAAACCCCAAAATTATACCTTCTGGATTCTTCTAAATTACATATATGCAAACAATAAAAACTCTTGCATATCTTCTAAATTTAAAGTTAAGGAAATAAATGTTTTTGTCAATGCAGTTATAAGTTGCGCATTTATAACAGATGACATTGAAATGCAAATCAAAATTATATAAAGTCAAAAGGCTATGAGTTCCCAAGCATCTCTGACATGGTCTGCCACACCATGCTTCCCTTCTCAGAAAGACTGCATTCTTATTTGTTCTACATTTCGGAACCTCCAGAATAGTTTAATTCCTCACTTGCAGATGTCACAACTTCATTACAATGCTAGCTAACATGTTAATAAAGCCATTGCTGGACTGACTAAATGATTCTCAAAACTGTTTAATTAAAGCTAAGGGTTATAAAATGAAATTTTGTTCTAAAAGTTATTTACAGTTATGCAATAATCAATTAGAAATGTGGCCTAGGATAGGATGAGAAGGAAAAAAAAAGAAAAGAGGACAACTGGTTTCAGAAATGATGCAGGATAACCAGTTAAGTCATTATGTTAATATCACTTTTTTTTTTTAAATCTAAGAATACAAATGTAAAACAGTGACATTTTATTGAAGAATGAAGTGTCAACAGGTAAAAAGCAAAGAACCTTTTGGCACTTGTTGACAGGGATGATGTTTACAGTAACGTGTAAGGCAATCTCATTAACAAATTCCATATATCACACTATATATTCAAAACATTTAATAACCCAACCAACCAAAATTGACATCTTTCAAGACTGCTCAGTTTCAGAAGTATACTAATTGACTCACTCTCTCTCTCAGCAATTTTTTACCAATGCAAATATCAATGCTTCAAAATGTTGCTCCGTTTTCTTCTTTCTTATTATTTTAACATACAGGTATTCTATAAAATAGCAGGGCATTTCATTTAAAGTAAAAAATATTTTTTTTCCATATATTACACCAATCCATAGAATAAAAGAAGTCCCAGAAAAATCTGAAACATAACAGATATGTTTTTTGCACTATTAACTATATTAACTTTTATTAAAATTAGGTCTGCATTTCCAGTACACTATCTTGATACCAGCTAAAGCTCTGGAGCTATTCCAAAAGAAATTTGGTTCTCTTCCTCAGTGCTGGGGCCGAGCTTAATTTTTAAGTAGTCTAAATTTCAGTCCAGATTTGGAAAATAAGATTATATATAAACCATATCTGAAAAAAAAAAAAAAATAAATAAAATAATAATAATAATTAAATAATCGTGGATGGTTAAGAAAGCTGGAGATCTGATAAAAAAAAAAGGAAATTATAGAAATTGAAAAACTCAGGGTTGTGCATAACTCTCAGTGTATTTGCATTATTATTTAAGCATGAAAGAAAAAAAAAAAGTAATTAAGTTAGTCTGTCAGTCCCTCTGTTTGCAAAGTGCCAGTTTCTGTTTTATGCCAATAGTTAATTTTTGACTGCAAAAGGTCAGCCTAAGAAGCTGACAGTGAAATTATGATAAAAGCCATATGCTGAGTGAGGAGTGTTAGTTTTAAAATTCCAGTACAGTATAAATTTACCTGGTCTCAGTCACCTTTTCAACCATGCCAGATAATACACATTGCTAAACTAGTAACAGAAGAATCATTCAACACAAAACATGACAACTTTTTAGTAACTTGTTGATTTTGTTTTACCTTTTGATCATGGTTACAATAATGAACACGTTTAAATAACACAAGGTGAATACCCTACAAACTATATATACTATACAACAGATATCCTAAATTATAACTTACATTGTTGTTAAAACCAAGTGCTCCCTCAGCATATTAATATTAAATTAAAAATCAGATATGATGTTATTGGAAGTGTGACACACTCACAAAGGCAAAGCAAGAAGGGTTTGACCCAACAATAAGATATATCATAATGAAGCTAAGGTTGGCTAACATTCGTCTCATAATGATCAAAGTATTCAAAACAAACTAGACTGCTCAAAGCAGTATCTTTAAGCAGGACTTTCCACATTATATTTTTAACTGAAATGTCTCAAAATTTCCATGCAAAAGCACAAATATCGCAGCCCCAAAAAGTTCACCATTATGTAACATAAATAACAACGGAATAATTTTTCTCACAAAAAAGCATACTTACCCACACACCTCTTGACTTACATTCCTAAATTAAATAAAATAAATATACTATCTGAATGTAACAGAACTATAGTATAAATTTACTGCTGGTCTCAGTCACCCTCTCAACCATGCCAAATAATATACATTGCTAAACTTTATAACGAGATGGGGTGCAGCTGCTGCACATAGTGATATAAACATTCCAAAGCTGCTCATATCATTACAACTGTGCTGCACAAATCTGAGTTGTTCTTTAGTCATTAGCAAACAATGTAATAACAAATGCCATGATGTCAGGTGAATATATAGTTTCCAATGGAACAAGAACATTTAGTGAAACAATGTTAACTGAAATGACTTTCATAGCTGATTGCACAGTGACACAAAACTCTTGTGCTGATAAAAATGGGGACAGTACTGCCATTTTAGTAATAATAATAAATCCAAAATGTTCTTTAATCTAATAAAATCATCTGGAGTAGTTAAATTCTCCAATAATCATTCTTGGAGAATTTAACTACTTTCTTCCCTACCAATCATTTGCCACATGAATTCTGACCACCCACGGGCAGTTTTAAGTGGGCAAAAATGTATAAATGAATATAACCCCCATTAGTCACTCTGTCAAACCATTTTAAACTTATATAATGCATTATTTTAATTCTTATTTTGTTAAGCTGATAAACAATAAAAATAATCTGTACAGTTAACCATGGGAAAACAATGTGATATGTACACTGCAATTTGTACATTCCAAATTAAGCTTATGACTTTGGTTCTCTCCCTTGTAAACTCAACCCAGCCAATGAAGTTTACAAAAGTAACATCATAGCCATTACAGGATTTAACAACTATTTTAAGATTTATTAACTATTTATTAAAAACATCCATATATTTACAAGCTATTGTTAAATAAACCAGATTATTATTATATACAAAAGTTCCTAAAAAAAAAAAAAAAAAAAAAAAAAAAAAAACACTCCTCACCCTATGGCTTTTGTTCATGATATTGACACCCCCCCCAATTTTAACATGTTACTTAACAAACTTTTTAATCTAAACCATGAAGTTTGTTATTAGCATTTAATGGCAGAATGGCAATAAAACTAACTTGCATATACTAACATCACCATAAAAGTTTGTTTCGATTAAAGACACATCATCTAGATGCATGCGATTCACATTTTTTTTTTTTTGGCTGATGCTGTATAAGCCACTCTCTTGCATCATTTGCCACTGATAATGCTAATAACCCATTTGGCAAAATTTTAAATATAACAGTTGTGTTTTATATTTTATTGATAGTTCTGTACAGTAATTTCAGATTATTATTTTGTGTGACACCCTCATTTTATCCTTAAAAACAATCCAGTGTATATTGTTAAAAAGAAATTTAACTTAATTGAAATGACCTGTTTTCTATAGAATTTCACTTTGTCAGTAGCACGTATATACAATAAAATGCACGTGTATAGTTTAATAATTTTGGATACATAACTGCAGAAGCAAGTCATCAAAAATCAGAATTTTAATTAGGGGGGGGGGGAACCCATAAGAACAAAATATTTAATCTTAAAAGAAAACATCAAGATGGAAGAAGCAAGAAATTAGCAAAAAAGACCTGTGGCATATATTTAATTGAAGATTATACATAATGACTTTCAGAAGTTCATTGCTAGTATCATTATTAAACCTTTAATGATATATGGAAATCAAAAAAATTAATTCAAGCAGCCATCCATTTGAGCACTTTGTTATTTATTCCAGTAATAGTATGTTTCCTCATATCACTGAAGATCATATGACAATGATTTATATATATATATAATTTAGAGTGATATGATTCAAGTCTCAGTTTTATTTTTTTGTGTGCAATTACATAATTTTAAAAGTAATCAGATGGAAGAGTCAATGGACATCCTAGTTTCTACCACTTGGTTAATTTTTGCTACTAGTCAAATTGGGTAATATATTTATAAGAGTTTTATATACCAATTATATATAGTGTGTAATGTAGCAAGTTGGTGCATTCATTTATATATATATATATATATATAAAAAGAAACTGCTTATATCATTAAAAATCCTCAGATATTCAAGGCATCCATGGTTTGTTTGTTATTTGGTTTATAGAAGCATTAGCAACTAAGGGGATATGCGGTGGTCATTCCCTGACCTTTCCGCATCCTCCGTATTTGGTGGGCACAGGCTTGAACCCCGGTCTAATCAAGAAGCGTGTGCTATGCACTGCTGCTCCTGCCCACCTGGCTACGGAGGTGTCAAGGCATCCATGGATATTAATGTGAGGAAGAAGATTGTTTATATCAATAAGATACTGCATGCACTGTTCTATTTTGTTAGTCATTTTGTCACATCACATATTCATTATCATATATGAAACAACATTATGTAGTGTTTAGTTACTAAAAACAAATTTTATATATATATGTGTGTGTGTATAAAACACAATAATGCTTCCCATTGCACTATATCTGATAATGAAGTCTTTTTGTGAGCAATAATATTTTACAGAAAAGGCTCCAACTTCAGATCTGAGTTCTAGCTAACTCATTAGACAATACTAATGTGATGAGTGGTCATTCAGATGAAGATGACACCAACCCTGACATTCAGCTTCCCTGTCTATTCATTCTATTCAGATTCCTACTCAGCAAAGCACAGAGGCCCTTTGCTAACACTGATGTGGGAAGCTTTAAGGAAATTATTAACACTGGCACCAAATGGACAAAATAACATCCTCATAATAAAATTATGTGTGTACAATATGATGTAATTTAATTTAAAAAAAATGAAGGCCCTTTGTACAGATGAAAGATTCCAAAGTATGCAGAACAGTCGTCTTCAATGAACATCACTATCCCTCTATGAGTTTTGGAGCAGCTTCGGCATTTGTATCAATATATCAAGAACCAAAAATTGAGGTAACATTTCTGCACCAGAAATTTAGTGATTATACCTTAGTTCCATTGGGAGTGTAAGAATTCGAACCCTCTTGCAGTTTTTAAAATTCTGTTTATCAAAAAAAATTTTGCATGGCTGAATAACTGATAAATTAAGTGAATGAATGAATAATTATTCACTAATACACTCATGTGTATTATTCACCACCAGTTGGATAACTCAAAACTGCAGAAGTGATGAGTTGCAAGAACTTCACCTGAATTTCTTTTACAATTCATTTGTAAAAATAAGAATATAATGCTTAAACTAATACAGCCCAAAATGGCTAGGAGTTTTTACAAAGGAAAGGAGCATTAAGTTATCCATACAAAATAATAATTAGACAAATAATAAGATAATGCAAATAAGTGGTATCACTACATTTCCCTCCATTTTGTAAACATGGTTTGAATAAATACTTGACTTTGATATAGAAAATAACTTGAAAACATTTCCTTTAAAAATGATGTTTCTAACAAATTCATGATTGTGGAGAAGTCAACAGCTGCCATGCCTACTGAATGATCTTTGCACTAACGGTGCAAGTAACTTGCCTTTATGGATTTAGAAAAGGTCAGTGTTCCTCCACTTGCAACTTATTGCAGTATACCTTACAAGAAGTGCAATGTTAATCTGCCCCCCAAATAAAGACAAGCAGCTATAAACAATTTGACCAAGAAATTTTAACACCAGTGTGATATCACTATAAATAATTCTGTGACTTTTTGATGAAATATCTGTTTTCACTTTCACTTTTGTTCATTGGGTGTTTCTGACTGTTACACTATTTAAAGCTATAAGAGGAAACCCAATGTTTGATTCTTAAAAACTGACGGAAGGACATATAGCACACCAAATATGACAAACACATTTTCATACATTTCAACCACAGGTATTCTACTGCAAAACTAATAGTGGTATTCAGTGATTTGGAACAAAATCAGTATTTTTTTTTTTTGCTAAACTATTAACAGAAAGTTAATATACACATAAAACTAAAATTATATTGGTGACTGGGATGCAGAAATGATGCAATGCTCAAATGGAGACTGCTTAAGAGTAAAATCATGCTTGCACAGTGACCATTTTTTTAAAATGAAAATTATACAAATATGCCACAGTTTCGGTACTGTGAAAAAATGTTTTAAAATTACAGTATAAGTGCGCAGTAGTCATACTTTTGTTACATATGATAAAACATGAAATAATAATATGCTCAATAACAAGTTCTGCTACTAACAGGGATGCTTTGCTATGATTACAGCAACCTGTACACAAAATTTAAAGACCAAATACAAAAGGCTAAAAAACATAGCATTAAACATCAGCAAACAATTCTTAGTTCCTCTTCTTTTAACACTTGAAATGTTAACAATATCAAAAGCTTTCTTCATTTTCTTTTCAAAGCAAATCTTTGTTTTATTACCTGTAATAAAACAAAATTCATAAAATTTTAATGATGACAAACACTGCACCAAGTAATGTTAAAATCATTTTTAAATCTGAAAAAGAACCTATGCTGTTTAATATGTATCCAGCATGGATTGTTTATTAACTAGGTTAAAAACATGTCAAAATAAATCTGTTATTAACCCATAACTAAATAAATCTCATTATGAAGATACCTACCACAAAGTAAAATTGGAAAATTTTGAAGGATTATGAATACTAGGGTCTCAATACCCATTCTACTATTGGGATTAATTATGAGGGCATCTTTGGATGCACTGGAAATTTCTCTGGACTGGAGAAGTGCCAATGTATCATCAATACATAAAAGCATTTCTAAGAGTGAAGTCAGTAACTACAAGCCGGTTAGCCTGTCTTTAGTGGTAGGAAAAAATCTTACAGAGGCAGTGATTAAGAGTGCAATCTCTTAATCACTTAGAGGCAATGATTAAGAGTGCAAAAAAAAAAAAAAAAAATAATAAAAAAAAAAAATAAATAAATAAAATAAATCACTTTAGATAGATATGACATTCTGAATGACACACAACATGGCTTTGTTAAGGGTAAATCATGCTTAACTAACTTAGTAGGCTATTTTGAGCAGGATTTAGAGAATATTTTTGACATAGTCTATTTGGATTTTAGCCAAGCATTTGACTTGGTCCCTCATGAAAGGTTATTGTATAAGCTTGAACAGACTGGGATTACCAGTAAGAAATTACCAGTAAGGTTCTAAGATGGATTGCTGGGTAGTTGCAAGGCAGAAGGCAGACGGTTGTGATTAATGGATATTAATGGATAACGAACCACTGTTGTTTTTCATTTTCATAAATGACATTAACGAAGGGATAGAAGGTATGATGTCAAAATTTGCAGATGATGTAAAGATTGGCAGAGTCGTCAATGATTAGTGCCAAGCAGCACTCCTTCAGGATGATTGGAACAGACTTAAACTTCACTTGGGGAATAGCAACTAACAAATAAATTATACACCTGGTTGGGTTGAATTAAAAACTGGAGGAGGAAAGGGATCTTGGGAGTTACAATACAGGTAGATATGAAGTTTTCTGAACAGTGTAACCAGTCAGCCAGGAAAGCCCGTGGTGTCCTATTGATGATTTATCGAACATTATCCTGTAGAGGTAGGGTGGTCATAATCCCACTGTATAAGGCAACTGTAAGACCATATTTGGAATACTGTGTTGAAATTTTGAGACTTCATCTGAAAAAAGACATCGAGCTTCTAGAAAGGATCCAAAGATGGGCAACTCAAATGGTGAGATCAGCAGAAGGATGACCATATGAGAAAAGACTCCGATTAAGTGGGCTACAGAGCTTGGCAACCAAGCACCTCAGGTGACCTGATTGAAGTTTATAAGGCTCTGAAAGGATTAGTAAAATGAATGAGGGTGGAATTCTCACTGTTCTAAACAATTCCAGAATTAGTGGTCATAAATTCAAATTACAGGGCTTGAGGTTTAGATTAGATTGTAGGAAGTTTTCATTCAGCTAATGAGTCGGTGATAGTTGTAACAAGTTGCCCTATCGCATGGAGTTCAGGCTGACAGTTTGAATATATTCAAAGGTCAATTGGATACTTGCCTGTGTGAGGAAGGAAACAATTTTTGTTTTCTTACCTACTTGGGTGTTTTTTTTTTTTTTCTGCCAGTGCAGCAAAAGCCTGTGGCTTCCTTGCACTATAATACTATTACTAAGAGTACGGGAGGAAGAAATCACAAACGTTACTGATTCATAAATATTATTAGTTTTTATTTAATTCAAATTCAATCATTTTAAACTAAGAAATCCAATTGTGATGGATTACAAAACTACAGTGTAACCACCACTAATACGAAATTGTCATCATCACTGGCTGCTTTTAGTAAACAGTGACTGGTGGTAAAGAATAGATTTCTCAAGTGAGTTGGTGAGTCTTCTGTTTGTGGATTTTCAATTTGATTTTTTTCTATTTTACTTTCCAATAATTTTTGCATCCCTTGAATTTGAAAGTGCTAGCTACAGAGAACAGAAGATAGTTTCAGTAAGCATGTATCCTTTTTTTAGTGCTTTACAAAATATTCAATGCAAAATCAACCCCATGAGTGTAAACTGTAAGCGATATCACTATTTCTTTCTTCAACAAACATTTGATCAATAAATTTTCAAATTTCTATTGTTTAAAAAAAAAGAAAAAAAGATGATATTTCAGAATCACCACGTATCTATTTAAACCTGGGGGCATGGGGTCAGTGAAGAATCAGAACACTACAGGCATTATGAAAATGTTCATAACCACTACACGACTGCCAACATTTAGAAGTTAGAATGTGGTCATCCAAAAATAGCTTATACTCCAAAAAAATTATTTCTATTTAAAGACAAACTTTTATGGTCTATCAGTCATATCTGGTGGTGAAAATCAAAAGTGCAATTATGTGCAAAAAAATAATGCACCAAAAAATTTCTTATTAGAAACTGAGGTACTGGTACCTTTTTTTTATAATATCAAGACTGTTTACTGGTTTTAGTGTGTTATTTATTTTATTATTTATTTATTTTTTTTTTTTTTGTCCTATGGAATGCAAAAATTCTGAATATTTTGAATTTTTGAATACAGAGCAATAGAAAAATTATGTTATGAAATATAATAAATATTTAAAAGTTATTTATTTTATGTCTTAAAAGTACTTCAATTGTGTGTTTTCATTACATAGCACTGACTACTGAGAAATTCACAAGAAAAAGAGGCTTTAATGCCCTTTTCTTCTGACCCACACAGACAATGAAACAAAGCATTTTTAAAATTCACATTGCTCCTGTTTAAATAATTTCCTCTTTAAATCACATTTTTTAATGTTCCAAGAAGAAATAATTCTATATAATAATCATTCCTCTAGATTTTTGATTTTGGTTAATGGATAATAGTCTAAATTCTAGGAATCATTTCTGATATAGGTGATATTTGTTTATTTTATGGAGAATTTAACTTGAAACTTTGGGAGAAGAAATACTGCCCTTTAGAACTCAGTGTTTAGCCATTCATCAACGCCGCCCTTCAATAAAGATTCTGTTATACAGAAGGAGCAAGTGATCTATAGATTTTGTTGAAAGGTGTTTAATCATTTCATAATGGAATCCATTTAATCACAAAAATAAGTGGTCAGGGAGTTCCAACCATTGTTGTTGTTACAGAAACCATAAACACTACTTCTGTAATCATGGGAGAAGAATGTTGTATAGCAGTAAGGCAACTGGCAGAGACATTGAGAATATCAGTAGGAAGCACCCACGATCATCTGCATATGACATGTGTTTGTGCATTCAGGGTTCCAAGATTACTCGCACCTGAGCAACAGCAAGTTCACATGAGGATTTGTCAGCAGCTGCAATGGATAGTTACTAAAGATGAGGTTCTGAATAAGGTGATAACGGTGGATGAAACATGGCTTCATCATTTAAACCCAGAGAGTAAGCAATAAAACTCTGTTTGGGAGTCTGTGTCATCACTAACACCAAAAAAACCAACAAAAACTTCTTTTTTTTTTTACGTAACCGCCAAACACGAGAGGTATTAGAACCTATAGTACTTAGTACTGTGCTTGGGTTGGAGGTTGAGAAGACAAAAGAAGATATTTGTTGACATTGGACTTGAACTTCTGTAGATTGTAATTTTCAGGAAATACGTATAAAGGAAGGTTGTTCCAGAAAACGGCAGTTGAATTAATAAATGAGGAAGATGAAAAGTTGGTTCTGTGAGTTTGAAGTTGGAGAGTAAATGGCTGTTGGCAGCACGTGTTTGGACTGTTTTGAAAGAGCGGGAATTAAAGAAACCAATTCAGAAGAACAGTGCCCATGGAAGTATCTGTAGAAAAGACATGAAGCAGAAACAGTACATCTATGAGACAGCGAGTGGAGAGGCTCTGTTAGAGATGAGTCATTAATTAACCTAACTGCCCTCTTCTGAATGGAATCTAGAAACCTGAGAGAGGTTTTGGGGGCACTGCCCCAGTTGTGGGAACAATATTCCACAGTAGGATGGATTTGTGATTTGTACAGAGTGAACGGCAGTTTGGAAGAAAAGTAACACCAAGAGCAAATGAGAAAACAAAGTTTTTTAGATGCAGAGGAAGCAATATTTGTAATGTGCTTGTGCCAAGAGATTAGAAGTCAGGGTATTCCCCAAAAGACATATCAACTTGCCTAGGAATCAGAGTGTCACCAAAGATAAGCACAGGAGCAGAAGAATCCTTTTTGCGAGATATAAGACAAGACTGAGTTTTAGAAGGATTGAAATCAACTAAGTTGTCTTTGCCCCACTGGAGAATTACTTGTAGATCGGCATTTAAGGAATTGGTAGCAGATTTTCGAGAAGTTGAAGCTGATTGAGCAGGACAAGGTTTCTCAAAATGGAAAGTGGAATACAATGTGCTATCATCGGCAAAACTATGGATAGGATTTCCAGTCAATGGAAGAAGGTCATTAATATACAAGAGGAAAAGAGTGGGGGTTAAGAATTGAACCTTTGGGGACACCGGCATTAGTGGAGAAGTTAGAAGACAGAGAGCCATCTACCATCACCCTCAGTGAGCGATCAGAGAGAAAACTGGATAACCAATTACTAAAAACAGTTGGCAAATGATAAGATGGAAGCTTGTTTAGAAGACCTTTACGCCAAACACGATCGAAAGCCTTTGAGATGTCAACAGCAACTACTTGTGTTTCACCGAACCTTTCCATTGAATTAGTCCATAAATGGGTAACATAAGCCAGAATATCACCAGAGGATCGACACTGACAGAATCCATACTGGCGATCGTTGATCAGACGGAAGATTTCTAGGTAGTTTAAGAGCTGGCGGTTAATTGATTTTTCCATTACTTTAGAAAGAGTAGAAGTAATTGCAATGGGATGATAACTGGATGGGAGGGATTTGTCACCCTTTTTAGAAACTGGCTGGATATGAGCAAATTTCCAAGCAGAAGGAAAAACACCTTTGGAATAAGAAAGTGAAAAGAGGCGGCAAAAAATTGGGGAAAATAAGTTCAGGAGCACAGGTTTTGAGAACAAGTGGAGAAATACCATCGTGACCTGGAGCTACCTTAGCATCAAGATTCGTCAAAATCCTTCTGACATCCTTTTGACGGAAGACCACAGGGGGCATTGAATGGAGCATGTTGGGAAAGGTGGGAATTGTTTTATCAAGATCATTAATACATGAGTTGGAAGAAAAATGGGATGCTAGCAGGTCAGCTTTATCCTTGGCTGAAGTGACAACAGAACCATCTGGTTTGGACAGAGGTGGGAGCAGAGATAGGCAAAAGTTGTGGCCAATAGCTTTGGCAATAGACCAGAATGCTCGGCTAAGGGCAAGAAGCAAGTTTTCTACTCTTAGCCTGTTCAAACTCTAGTTTTGATTGATTAATAAATGATTTACAATTGTTGCGAGCTTTGGTGTACACAGAAAATGAAATTGGAGAATTAGAAACAAACCAATTATGATATGCAACATTCTTCTCTTGAACAGCCTTAGCACATTTATTGGAAAACCAAGGTTTAGATAAATGACGAGATTTTAAAGTGGAGTGTGGGATAAAGGATTCCATTCCTGCAAGAATTATTTCACTGACACGATCTGAACAAACGTTGACATCAAAAGTTTTGAAACAGTAATCTGACAAAGGAAAAGAAGAAAAGAAGTCTCGCAGGTCATCCCATTTTGCATTCTTGTAATGCCAAACAACACGAGGTTGGGAATAGCCATGAGATAAAGGTTCCATTGGAGAAGAGACAATCACCAAGTTGTGATCTGAAGTGCCTAAAGGACCTCTCACTTTGATTGCGTACTTAGAAGGGTTGTTTGTGAGAAAAAGATCAAGTGTATTGGCTGTATGATTAGGATTGTCCGGTATTCTTGTAGGTAAATGAACAATCCGTGCAAGGTAGTAGTAGTAGTAGTAGTGGCATGTGATGCAAGAAAGCAAGTGTATGAGCTTATGCAGCATCAGCCAAAAAAAAAAAAAAAAAAATCACACCATTCCCTCAAAATTCCTATCCAGTTCCTCCTTAAATTTATTCAACCTATCAACTTCCACAACGACAGATGGAAGTTTGTTCCAGCAATTAACCATCTGCTGGCTAAAGGCAAATTTCCGCACATCTATTCTACATCTGTCTTTTCTTAATTTGAATTTATGCCCCCTTAGGTTCGTAATCTGAACAAGTGGAAGGATCCCATCAGAATTCAGCGTGCTGAACCCATTCAAGGCCTTATACACCTCAATCAGATCACCGTGCAGGTGCCTAGTCTCCAGCCACTGCAATTTGCAGAACTTAAGCCTCTCTTGGTAAGAGGATCCCTTCATTCCCCTCACCAATCTTGTTGCTCTTCTCTGTACACGCTCAAGTAAATACATCCTTCCTAAAATGAGGCCTCCAGACCTGTACGCAGTACTTAAGGCGTGGCCTGACCATTGCCTTATACAGAGGGACAATCACCTCCTTCTCCCTGCTAGCAAAATTTTTATATATCATTGACAAAACCCCATGACCTGCCCTGGCAGCCTGTCTGCATTGCTCAGAAAACTTCATATCTGACTGCACAATTACTCCCAGGTCTTTTTCATTTTCTACCACCTTAAGTGTAGTACCACACAGTTGGTACGTTTCTCTGGGGTTACTTCTACCCATATGCAGTACTTTGCATTTGTCAAGGTTAACCTTCAGTTGCCACTTCTTAGCCCATCTGCCCAAATTATCTAGATCCTGTTGCAGTAGCACACTGCCATTACTGTCATTAACAACCCTGCCAACCTTTGTATCATCTGCAAACTTCGACATTAAGCCTGATATACCTTCATCAATATCATTGATAAATATACAAAACAACAGTGGACCTAACACCGAACCCTGTGGGACTCCACTAATAACATTAGTCCAAGAAGAGCAGCAACTTACCCTTAATACCATTCTGCTCCAATTTGTACAATAGTCTTCCCTGCGCAACAGTGTCAAAAGCTTTCCTGAAATCCAAATATATGATATCAAAATTATTTTTTGCATCCAGTTCCTTTGTAACCACATCATAATATCCTATCAAATTTGTAAGACAAGACTTTCCCTTAACAAACCCATGCTGTGTCTGAATTATTGCTGCAGTCTTGTCTAGATGATCCTGCAATGCATCTTTAACCAGTGACTCCATTATTTTACCCGGAACAGAAGTTAAACTAATTGGTCTGTAATTACTCGTGTCACCCTTCCATCCCCTATCTCCAGTCCGTGGCAACCTCCCCTGAGTCCAAGGATGCCCTCATAATTATGGCTAAGGGTTTATTAGTAATTGCAAAAGCCTCAGCATCATGACCAGATGGGTCGTTGTGACTAGAAAACGGAAGCCAGCTGGAGTTGTGAACATTAAAATCACCAAGGAAAATTACCTCACTGTTAGGAAAGTTGGACTGGAGAAAGTCAAGTTGCAAAGAGAGGAAAGTCAAAGAGATCCAAGTGATTAGTGGAGTTGGGAGAACGGTAGAGACAATAGATGAATTTGACACAATGAGGTAGAGAGATTTTAAGCCAGAGAAGATAAGAGAGGAGATTCCAAATTGCCAAGTCTCTGACAGGGAATATCAGAACGGACATATGCACAAGTACTTTGAGGCGAAAGGAATCATACAGCAAATAATTTTGGCATCTGAGATGAGCAGTAGTTGAATCAACCGATAACTGAGATTCTGTCAGAAAAAGTACATGGGGTTTGGCAGACTGCAATTGGAAATGGACATCGTTGAGATTAGAATTGAGACCACGTATATTTGTGAAATGAATTAGGAAGTGCTTGGGAGGTTTAGATCTTTTTGCAGATAAGCTTGCTCTATTAGTTTGACAATTCATGGTGTATTCAATAGTAAGAAAAAGTGGGTGGGACATGCTGTATTAAGTAATGAAATATTTGGATATGGCATACACATGGTAAGAATATACCCAGATCCTTCACATAACGTGGCCTTGACAATGCTCCCCACATACACACTACTCGGTAACTAGGAGGCTTCCGGATCAGCTAGTGTATAATCTTGCTACCATTACTCTGCCAGATAGTGCCTGGAGGGAGTCCGAGTAGTGTGTATGCGGGGAGCATTGTCGAGGCCACGTTATGTCAAGGATCTGGGTATATTCTTACATATTTGAATATACCATAGTCAAATATTTCATTACTTAATACAGCATGTCCCACCCACTTTTTCTTACTATTCAATACACCATGAATTGTCAAACTAATAGAGCAAGCTTATATGCGAAAAGATCTAAACCTCCCAAGCACTTCCTAATTCATTTCACAAATATACGTGGTCTCGATTCTAATCTCAACGATGTCCGTTTCCACTTGCAGTCTGCCAAACCCCATGTACTTTTTCTGACAGAATCTCAGTTATCGGTTGATTCAACTACTGCTCATCTCAGATGCCAAAATTATTCGCTGTGTGATTCCTTTCGCCTCAAAGGTGGTACTTGTGCATATGTCCGTTCTGATATTCCCTGTCAGAGACTTGGCAATTTGGAATCTCCTCTCTTTGACCTACTCTGGCTTAAAATCTCTCTACCTCATTGTGTCAAATTCATCTGTTGTCTCTACTACTCCCAACAGTTCTCCCAACTCCACTAATCACTTGGAGCTTTTTGACTTCCTCTCTTTGGAACTTGACTTTCTCCAGTCCAACTTTCCTAACAGTGAGGTAATTTTCCTTGGTGATTTTAATGTTCACAACTCCAGCTGGCTTCCGTTTTCTAGTCACACTGACCCAGCTGGTCGGGATTCTGAGGCTTTTACAATTACTAGCACAGATTGTTCATTTACCTACAAGAATACCGGACAATCCTAATCATACAGCCAATACGTTTGATCTTTTTCTCACAAACAACCCTTTTAGGTACACGGTCGAAGTGACAGGTCCATTAGGCACTTCAAATCACAACTTTGTGATTGTCTCTTCTCCAATGGAACCTTTATCTCATGGCTATTCCCAACCTCGTGTTGTTTGGCATTACAGGAATGCAAAATGGGATGACCTGCGAGACTTCTTTTCCATGGTCGGATTACTGTTTCAAAAGTTCTGATGTCAACGTTTGCTCAGATCGTGTCAGTGAAATTATTCTTGTAGGAATCCTTTATCCCACACTCCACTTTAAAATCTCGTCCTTTATCTAAACCTTGGTTTTCCAATAAACGTGCTAAGGCTGTTCAAGAGAAGAATGTTGCATATCGTAATTGGCTTGTTTCTAATTCTTCAGTTTCATTTTCTGCCTACACCAAAGCTCGCAACAATTGTAAAGCAGTTATTAATCAGTCCAAACTAGAGTTCGAACAGGCTAAGAGTAGAAAACTTGCTTCTTGCCCTAATGGTAGCCGAGCATTCTGGTCTCTTGCCAAAGCTATTGGCCGCAACTTTTTCCCATCTCTGCTCCCACCTCTGTTCAAACCAGATGGTTCATTTGTCACTTCAGCCAAGGATAAAGCTGACCTGCTAGCATCCCATTTTTCTTCCAACTCATGTATTAATGATCTTGATAAAACAATTCCCACCTTTCCCAACATGCTCCATTCAATGCCCCCTGTGGTCTTCCGTCAAAAGGATGTCAGAAGGATTTTGACGAATCTTGATGCTAAGGTAGCTCCAGGTCACGATGGTATTTCTCCACTTGTTCTCAAAACCTGTGCTCCTGAACTTACTCCTATTCTTTGTCGCCTTTTTTCACTTTCTTATTCCAAAGGTGTTTTTCCTTCTGCTTGGAAATTTGCTCATATCCAGCCAGTTCCTAAAAAGGGTGACAAATCCCTCCCATCCCACTGCAATTACTTCTACTCTTTCTAAAGTAATGGAGAAATCAATTAACTGCCAACTCTTAAACTACCTAGAAACCTTCCGTCTGATCAACGATCACCAGTATGGATACCGTCAGTGTCGATCCACTGGTGATATTCTGGCTTATGTTACCCATTCATGGACTAATTCAATGGAAAGGTTCGGTGAAACACAAGTAGTTGCTCTTGACATCTCAAAGGCTTTCGATTATGTTTGGCATAAAGGTCTTCTAAACAAGCTACCATCTTATCGTTTGCCAACTGTTTTTAGTAATCGGTTATCCAGTTTTCTCTCTGATCGCTCACTGAGGGTGATGGTAGATGGCTCTCGGTCTTCTAACTTCTCCACTAATGCTGGTGTCCCCCCAAGGTTCAGTTCTTTCCCCCACTCTTTTGCTCTTGTATATTAATGACCTTCTTCCATTGACTGGAAATCCTATCCATAGTTTTGCCGATGATAGCACACTGCATTCCACTTTCCATTTTGAGAAACCCTGTCCTGCTCAATCAGCTTCAACTTCTCGAAAATCTGCTACCAATTCCTTAAATGCCGATCTACAGGTAATTCTCCAGTGGGGCAAAGACAACTTAGTTTATTTCAACCTTTCTAAAACTCAGTCTTGTCTTATATCTCGCAAAAAGGATTCTTCTGCTCCTATGCTTATTAGTGACACTCCGATTTCTAGGCAAAATGATATATCTCTTTTGGGGATTACCCTGACTTCTAATCTCTCTTGGCACAAGCACATTACTAATATTGCTTCCTCTGCATCTAAAAAACTTGGTTTTCTCTTTCGCTCTCAGCGTTACTTTTCTTCCAAACAGCTGCTCACTCTGTATAAATCGCAAATCCACCCTGCCATGGAATATTGTTCTCACATCTGGGGTGGTGCCCCCAAAACCTCTCTCAGGCTTCTTGACTCCATTCAGAAGAGGGCAGTTAGGTTAATTAATGATCCATCTCTAACAGAGTCTCTCCACTCGCTTTCTCATAGACGTACTGTTTCTGCTGCATGCCTCTTCAACAGATACTTCCATGGGAACTGTTCTTCTTCTGAATTGGCTTCTATAATTCCCGCTCTCTCTTTCAAAACAGTCCGAACATGTGCCACCACTAGCCAATGTCCGTTTACTGTCCAACTTCAAACACACAGAATCAACTTTTCATCTTCCTCGTTTATTCATTCAACTGCCGTTTTCTGGAACAACCTTCCTTTATACGTATTTCCTGAAAATTACAATCTACAGAAGTTCAAGTCCAATGTCAACAAATATCTTCTTTCGTCTTCTCAACCTCCAACCCAAGAACGATACTAAGTACTATAGGTTCTAATACCTCTCGTGTTTGGGGTTCACATAAAAAAAAAAAAAAAATTTTTTTTGTCCAATTGCTTCTACGGGACTCCCCTGCCAATTAAATTTTCAAACAAGTCTAAACATCATTGCAAATGCCTTACTTACTGAGCACATACAAAAATATATACATATATATTTGAGGAACTCGGCAATATATACTTGACTAAAATTTTGAAGAAAAGTAAAATTTTTGTAAACCTTGTTTTGTTGTTTTTGTTTTGTTATTTGGTTTTTAGGAGCATTAGCAACTAAGGCCATATTGCTCCGTGATATGCGGTGGTCATTCCCTGGCCTTTCCGCATCCTCCGTATTTGGTGGTGACGGGCTCGAACCCCGGTCTAATCAAGAAGCGTGTTCTACGCACTGCTGCTCCTTCCCACCTGGCTACGGAGGTGCCCGTTTGTAAACCTAAAATAAGACATTATTTCCAAAAATCTTTAAGGAAAAGTTGGTGGATAAGCTACTAAAGAAACAAAATTTATAATACAGTAAAGAAAAGTTCTAAAAGATTTTATTAATCATAAATCTAAACAAATCTAGTAATGGTAAAAACAAATCTAGTAATAAATTTACATTTGTATCTATTAATTTCTTGAGGATTTATGAAAATCCTCTTTAATCCTTTAGCAGACATATATTGTGCATTTAATAATGCCAAAAACAGAAAAGCATAAAATTATAAAAATTAAATGTTAGAATTATGTCAGTGTGAATTTCAGTATTCCTATTGTGTGGTATTCTGCTTTGATCTGCATTACTGATTATTTTTTAATTAGAAAAGTATATACATAAAGAAAAATTTCTTTCAAAGCCTTAGTTTGGGCTACAGTTTCTTTTACCCCACATTGCTATGTATTAAAATGAAATGGTCTGGAAATAATTTTTTAGATAATAAGATTGCATGCTAAAAATATTATTTGTTGTTATCATTCATATAGTGTCAGAATAAAGAATAAATTTATAAAATGTACCATTTTAAACTAATTCTTAACTTTATCAAAAAAAAAAAAAAAAAAAAAAAGAAAGAAACCCTGATGTTTTAAAAAAAAAAAAAAAAAAAAAAAATCAGTAAACCATTAAGATTTTTATTTATTTTTTTGGCATACCCGCTACAGGATTAATACTAAATTTATTATTATTATAAAAAAGATATTTCATTAGCTACATTTTAAAGTGAAAAAAAAAAAAAAAAAAAAAATGTGGTTTACTTGCTTAAACAAAGTCAACATCCATGTCTTCTGTTTGCTTCCTAACAATTCCACCACGTCCCCTGCCTCGTCCTCTAAAAATAAATAGAAAGCTTATTATCATGTTATGCTTCTTTAAAATCAATGGCACAAACTTTCCCCTAAATAATAAATTTAAATACAACTGTAATGTAGTAGTGAAAAAGGTCTACGTGCTCTGGATTCATTACGAAAATTTTATTTTGTTTCTCAGAGCAAACTAAACTAGAATTACAATTAATAAGCTTTCGGCTGGGAGGCAGCCTTCTTCAGATTGAATACATGAATGGCAGTATTCATGTATTCAATCTGAAGAAGGCTGCCTCCCAGCCGAAAGCTTATTAATTGTAATTCTAGTTTAGTTTGCTCTGAGAAACAAAATAAAATTTTTGTAATGTAGTAATCACCTGATTTAAAAGTATCTAATTTTAAGAACACGAATTTGACTTTTGATTAAGAGGAACCTGCTAACCACTCTAAACCCTTCTGTATAAAAAAGGGTGACTCTTTCCCAATAGGTTTTTTGCTGTTAGAATAGATGATTTCATGATGTTTTTTATTTTGATTCAGTGCCCAGGCTCTGCACCCACCACGGAGCCCAAATGGAATGTCCACTACCCAGCAAGCAATAAATGCACTCAGGAGTGGGATGCCAGGGCTACGCAGACACCATACCTGCACTGCAGCCAGCCTGAATCCTGACCCTTAGACCACGAGGGTAGGTGTGTAGAACTGACACGGTTGACCCTTGCAGGTGAACCCACAAGCTGATTGATCCTGGCCAGGCCTTCCTGTTGAAGTAGGGGCCAAAGTGGTGTGCTGAAGCTAGGCCCCGCAACCACTAGGATCCCCCTTTCCGAATTTCCATAGGTTGCAGCACTTGGTAAACATGCTGGATTCCTATGATGTTAGCCTGTAACCTAGGCTGTGGGCATTGGATCCCAGTGATGCTAATCTAAAAGCACAGCAGCATCACTGGGAGGTCCCCACGTCGAGGGGTCAGAAGTTGGTACTCAACACAAAAGCACTGTTTTTATAGATACAGAGAAACCAGCCCAGATTTCATAGCCATAAGTCATTGAAGAAAACTTTAAAACTAAAATTTATGAAGTGATCAGCAGTAATTTCTAAGCCTTTACTGTTTAATACATTATTATCCAGGGACTTAGATAAAGTGTATGAGAGAGCCCATATTTTTATAACATCAGCACAAGAGATAAACGAAATTTCAAGAGCAGCTAGTTGGGGAAATAAGGGAACAAAAAAGAACAGTAGATAGGGTCGGTCCCACACGGGTATGACAGTGACATTTCATTAAAAATTTTCTCAACAAACATTCATTATTAGAAAAATTTAGAGTATAGTTAAGTAATCAGACTTTTAGAAAGAAAAGGATATCAACAGTGATACCATACAGTTCAATCACAAAAAATGTCTATAAAATGTTAACAGAATCAAATGCAGACTGTATATTAAGAGAGAGAGAGAGACTATATCTAGCTGTGCTTTATGTTCCAATGCATTGGTATGAGAAATGAGATGGATAAGAGATCAGTGACCATAGATGTAACCTACTTTCCACAATGCATACTGGAACATGAATTTAGGAGAATGTGGTGTATAAGCAGAGCTTTTTAACTTTTGGTACAAGAAAGATATTAAAATGACTGTAGGTGGGGGAATCAAAGGTACACCTTTGGGCATAAAGGTAGGTAAGGTTCCTGGCATATACCTAGTAATTTTGAGGGAGGCCGCCAGGGAGGATACTGAATCACTGAAGTTAATTATGATTAATTATGATGCACCTTTAGACTCGGGAGAGAGATTCCTTTGGACTGGAGAAATGCCAGCATATAAAAGTGAAGTTGGTAGTTATAGACTGGTTTGTCTGACTTCAGTAGTAGGGAAAACCTTAGAGGCAATGATAAGAGTGCAATCCAGGGATATTTAGATATATATGGCTTTCTGAATAGCACAAATCTTGTTTTGCTGAGGGAAATTCAATTTTAACTAACTTAGTAGGCTATATTGACACAGTTCCTCATGAGAGGTTACTGTATAAGCTGGAACATGGGATTACCAAAAAAAAAAAAAAAAAATTCTAAGATGGATTGCTAGGTGGCTGCAGGGCAGAAGGTTGTGATTAATGGATATTCTTCAGATTGGTGTAACGACAGGAATGAAGTCCTCCAAGGACCAGTTCTTGGACCACTGTTGTTTTTCACTTTCATAACATGACATTGACAAGAGGATAGAAAGCTTGATGTCAAAATTTGCAGACAATATAAAGACTGGTAGAGTAGTTAATGCAGTATCAAACAGCACTCCTTCGGGATGACTTGAACAGGTAGCAAGAATGGTCAGAAAAGTGGCAGCTAAGTTTTAATGCAGCAAAATGCAAGGTCTTAACACTTGGGTAATAGCACCCCCAAAATAAATTATACACCTGGTGGAGTTGAATTAAAAACAGTAGAGGAAGAAGGGGATCTGGGAGTTATAATATGGGCAGATATGAAGTTTTCTGAGCAGTGTAAACAGGCAGCCAGGAAAGCCCATGATTCCCTATTGATGATTTATCAAACATTATCCTCTAGGGGAGTGTTTCTCAACCTTTTTTTAATTATCGCTCCCTAAAGGGAGTTTTTTTTTTTAGACAATTTTTTTAATTGCCCCCCGCCCCCATGGAACTTTAAACAAGAAAATACTTTATACTTTTTTTTTATTCAATGGGATCTTTGAGCCTGATGCCTCTTAGATAATAGGTCAATGTTTGGTATGATGTTAGTAAGTTTAATTCTAATGTCTCCTCTTGAACATATCAATTCTGTTTCTTTCCTTTGTTATTATTTTATTTACTGAATTACAACCACTTTCAACCATATAAGATGTTGGAAAACAAAGAAGCACTTTTGCCATTTCAGACCACATTATTGGATAAAGAAGTTTAGTTATTTTTTATCCTCACAACTCAGCAATTCCACCTTTTTCAAATTTATATTTGCATTCTTCATTACGTTTCAATTCAATGAGTTCTTGAATTTCTTCACTAGCAGACCCAGCATCGCATCCAATTGGATCTAACATCCATGGCTTCACTTAAAAAAAAAATAAATCTGAAAATCTGTTTTTCATTTCACCTTATAAAGAACACGAATGATCTGAATAATTTTAATTATTATACTGAGAGATTGATAAAGAACTGGACTAATATTTTTTGCAACCAGATATGTTGGTGCACAATGCAGTGTACTGCAAGAACTTTGGGACATTCTTTAGGTGGGCTATAAAACCTCTGTCTTCCAACCATGGAGGTAACACCATCAGTGGCACGGATCCCAAATTTTCCAATGGTACTTGTATTTCATCAAACCATGGTTTTACTGCAGCAAAAATTGATACTCCAGTATAATCAGTTTCTATGGATTTTACAAACAACATCTCTTCTTGCAATTTACAATCACCATCAAAATAGCGAACTTAGAAGGGCCTTATTGTCAGTAACTATGGATTCATCAATCTGAATAGAAAATTTTCTAGTTTTTAGTTTGTCAATTAGCTGCTCTTCAATGTTAACTGACATCCCATCGATTCGTCTTTGTATTGAATCATTGCTCAATGGCAATGCTTTTAAAATACTGGAAGGATTTTGATGCAACACTGTTGAAATTAGTCTCTAATGCGGATCGTATAACAGTCTCAGCAACTGTATGAGCACTACCAGTTTTTGCAATGATTTCTGCAATTTTATAAGACACAATCATTCCATAATCATTTGTTTGTGCATTCTTCTTAAATAAGAAAGTAACAGTGTTATGTTGCTCAAAATTCTGTTTTAAAATTTTAAAATATTCGATATGTTTAACAACTATATCAGGATATTTCCTTTTAAGTGATCTAAAAGTCTTGATGGTTTCATAGCCTCATTTGAAAAAGAACTATTACACATAAGACATGGGGCTGTCTCGAGTCAAATGGGCTTTCAATAAAACCGTAAGCTAGATATTCATCCAGACACTTTCTTTCCAGCACCTGACATGGTTGAAGACGGGTTGAATTACTACAAAGAATTAAATAATAAAATATAAACTATTCTTATTTAACTCTCATAGCCCATGTCACTCACAAAAGTACTGTGGATCAAAAATAAACAACTTCCACAAGGAAACAATAAATCAATACTGTTGCTTATAAAGTAAAAACAACAGACTAAAACATTTCCTCATCCAATCCATGCCTCATATATTGACCAACGAAACAAAATAAGAAATAAATAAACCACTCTTACCATGCCACCGGCAAGGTTGCAGCTGTCGGAAAGGTACAAATGCCAAGGATTGCAGAGACATTACCTCTGAAAGCACTTAGGCATTTAATGCCTAAGCAAAGGTGGTTTAGAAAACCCAAAGAGAGAAATTACATATTAATTACATAGGAATAAGATGTCATTGGGTAGGGTTGAACTTTGGAGGGCCACAAACCATTCTATTACCTATGATTTTTTCTCCCTAGGGGCGATATTGCCCACGTTGAGAATACCTGCTCTAGAGATATCAAACAGGAGATAAACAAAATTCCAAGAGCAACTAGTTGGGGAAATAAGGAAACAAAAAAAGAACAGTAGATAGGGTCCCACACTAGGGTATGACAGTGACATTTCATTATAGATTTTCTTAACAAACATTCATTATTAGCAACATTTAGAGTATGGTTAAGTAATCAGAGGTATCCCACTGGCAAAAAACTGTTGCGCTGCCTTTGTTTAAATGTATCCCGTCTCTACAAAACAGATGCCTTCTACCTACAAGTGCGAGCCAAGCTGATAAAAATTTCTCCCCAAAAGCCTTGCAGAGTCCTCCAAGTCTTGAATTAATGCATAAGGCTTTCAGCATATATTCCCGCCTATTGTGCCTGGTCAGAATTGCAGACAAATAAACATTCTAACCTAACTTGTGGTATTTCTACAGCATGGTCCTATATTTGTCTAACAAATCGTTTGTGCTTAATATCATTAGTCCCCACATGAATAATAATATTCTCTTTACTCCCCTTAAAATCTGACAATCTGTTGCTGACATCATTAATTGTTGCTCCCAGCAGACATACCCTGGTTCTAGTTCACCTATCCTTATTACAAATTACAAAAAAATATTTCCCATTTCCCTGAGATTTGGGGTTTTTTTTTTTTTTTTTAGGAGCATTAGCAACTAAAGCCATACTGCTCCGGGATATGCGGTGGTCGTTCCCTGACCTTTCCGCATCCTCCATATTTGGTGGTGACGGGCTCGGAACCCGGTCAAATCAAGAAGCTTGTGATACGAAACTGCTGCTCCTTCCCACCTGGCTATGGAGGCGCCCATTTCCCTGAGAATGGAGTCTCCTCCATTGTCAGGGAGGAGACTTCCTTCATATCATTCTCTGTCAATTATGACAGAGAATGTGATATGAAGATGAGCAGAAAAAAAGGAGAGAGCCTATATTGGAAGGTAGAAAATTTTTGAGTGTTAGTAAAGAGTAAATCAAGTATATTATATGGGCGTCTCTTGTAGGAAAGTCAATAATTGATTAAGAATGAGCACAGACAGAAGCTCCTGTACCTGAAAAGCAGGTAGGCACAGGTTAGAGGACAAAGAGATTGAAGTTGCCAAACAGAATAGTATTTAGTTTTAAAGAAATAATCTGAAGACAATAATCCTCATTTGACGCAATGGAAAATACACATTAATTATATTAGCCTAAAGAATTCCAGACATATTCAGTAATAATTGTTTCAAATAGGTCACAGTCAAATTTTACTATTTGAATAATTTTATATAAAGTTTTTGTAGAGAAGAGAACCCCAACACCTCTCCTACAGGACCCAGTTAAAAACAGCCGAGTACCCAGTAAGGGTGGGCACAATTAACTCCTTGTTGATTTCAGAGAACCATGTTCCAGTTGGACAATATAAAACCAAGATAAAAGCAGTAAGGGTTTGAGTTCACTAAGCTTATTTCTAAGGCTGAGAACATTATGACTAAAGAATAGTCTCAAAGAAATTTTGACAAATAACTGACATCAATTATTGTTAGAAGAGTTGAAAGGAAGATGATAATGACATTTCCTTGGGCAGCATGACTGAAGTGACGGTGCAATGTAGCTGTGATTCTTTGTATAGGTTGCCTTAGCTTTCCTGTATTCACAGAGCAGGTAGTCAGAAATGGGAATGAACGAAAGTTATATGGAATGGAAGACGGAAAATGATTGTGATAACACAAAGAATATTTCTTTTCAGACCACCCTTTTCTGGATGGAATCCACAAAAGTTGGATGGGCAGAATAGTTTAGTAACAGCAATGACAGAAGCATAAGCTGCAATGGCTCTAGGACTGTTTACATTTCTGGAGAAAAGGAGTTGCTCAGTGGAATAGTGAATCAAAATCAGAAGAGAAAATACACGCAACATAAGGCAAGGACATTAGAAACATCACTATTATTATAACGAATTATAACTGAAAAAGACTATAAACAAAAAGCAAAAGAAGAGCACAGGCAGCAAGCTACAGTGTAGCAGTAGCACCACCAAAGAGGGTGCTGATTCTCTTTAAAAATTACAGCTGTGAATTACAGGCTCCGAAAAAGCGATAAGTGTTTGCTTTTTATTTACCTAATTGTTATTTTATATTGTATTTTATACATAGTCTTATAGTTCTAGCTATGCTGGTTATTTTTATTTTTAATTTAGATAAAGAGTTTTTGTAGATTACTACTTAATATACATAAAACCGTTATTTCGTTCCGAATCTTGCAGCCATTGTTTTTGTATAGAGTGGTAGGGAATTCAAATTTTTAATTGTGTTAACTAGGCAGCTCTAACGTATAATTATATAGCGTAATACACATCATTGTTTCTATTAGATAGTGTAATATTGACATTTAATTAATTAAATTTATTGATCTTATTAATTTAAAACATCATGCCCCAGACTAGAGCAGCAAAGCAACGTGCACAAAGTGGTAGGAGTGCTGTGACTCAGGGGAGAATTGAGGGGGGCGATTCTCCAATGCATCACAGCCTTAAAAAAAATGTGCAACTTGTGAAATGTTTGCCAAACTCTCTGGAACAGAACACGATATTGCCATGGGGGATGTCTTTGTGTGTGCGCAATGTAAGGAAATCAGGCGACAACTCAGCGTTGTTATGGGCCTATATAAGAGCTTGAAGGACAGGGTGGATGCCCTCGAAGGATCTAAATTGAGAGGCCCATCAAGCTCTCAGCTGCCCACATCAACGCCAGAGCTTGCACTTGGTCATCGCACGACACAGCGGCAACCCCCAAGGCAGAATGCGCTGGTCCCACAGGAACTAGTAGTTGTTGGTGACTATTGTCAGGGAAACGGGGAACATGCTTTGTAAAAAGGATAGGTGGAACAGGACCAGGGTATGTCTGCCAGGGCCAAAGGTTGATGACGTTGTAGATGTAGAGCGGATATCATCTTTTAAGGGCACAAAAGGTGATATAGTTGTACACGTTGGCACTAATCATATTAAGAGTAGGAGACTGGCAGAATTACTTAACAAGTACAGGTCACTGTTGAACAAAAGCTGAGAATTAGGGTTGAATTTGAAAGTGTCTGCAATTCTGCCCAGACACGATAGGAGAGAGTATATGATGAGAGCCTTGTCGATCAATTCGGCCCTGGAAAGATTGTGCAAGGCTCAAGGGGTAAAAATTTTTTCAGCCTGGTCTGTACTTATTAACAGGAGAGACTGCTTCTACAGGGATGGGATACACTTAAATAGAAAGGGTGCCAAGAATATTTGCTGATGCTATCGAGGCAGTGTTAGGCGGGTCGGAAAATTGCTAGCTTGGGGAGATACAAGGACTAATAGTTTAATAGTAGCCGCAGGCAGAGAGGTGAAGGTGATTCTTGCACAACTTCTATTAGAATAAGTAGCGACCTGGAGTGAGGGGTGTTGGGGGTTTCAGGGACGGATTCCAGTCATCATGAAATAGGTGGGTGTATGGGATGTGTTAGGGGGAATAGGAATAGGTGTATGTATACTAATGCTAGAAGTATAGTAAATAAATTTGATGAATTTGAAGTGTTGGTCAAGACATTAAAGGCAGATATTGTTGGGATAGCAGAGATGTGGTGTCATCCAGATATAAGGAATGCAGAACTGGAATTTGGGGAGTACAATGTGTACAGAAAGGATAGACAGGATAGGAAGGGAGGAGGTGTTATGCTGTTAAGAAAACAGCATAAAATCAAAAGAAGTGCATCCAGTTGATATAGATGAACAGTGCACTGTTGAGTCAGTTTGGTGTGACATAAGCACTGCGAAAGCAAAAATAAGAGTAGGAGTGTGTTATAGGCCTAATGACTCGAATGAGTACAATGAACAATTGTACAGAGAAATAGAGTGGGCTAGTAAATCAGAATGTCTTATAATGGGGGATTTTAACTTCCCAGATATTGACTGGAACTTGTGGGTTGGTCACTCACACACTAGTTACACTTTTGTGGATTTATTGGATGATTGTTTTCTGCAGCAGCATGTTTGAGAGGCAACCAGAGAGAGTAATACTCTGTATCTGGTTATCAGCAGTGATCATTCGTGTATTAAGAATTTGCAGATAAAGGAACCACTAGATGGCTGTGATCACAGTGTACTGATGTGGGATTTACTTAAAGATATAATTACCATCAGGAGTAAAGGAAAGGGTTTTTGCTTCCGTAAAGGTGAGTACAGTGGTCTCAGACAGATTTTAAATTCTGTACAGTGGGATCAACTGACGATGTTACCAACAGTGAATTCTAAGTGGGAAGCATTCAAGGAATTAATCGTGGATGCTACTAAAAGTTTCATACCTATTAAGAAATATTGTTCAAGGTTTAGGCCTAAATCGTTATCAAATGAACTAATGAGACTCATAATAGAGAAGAAAAATGCATGGGATGCATATAAATTATCAAGCAACTCAGAAGCCTATGGCAGATATAAGTTAGTCTGTAATCAGGTCACAAAGGAGGTTAGGCAGGCGAAGGCAGATTACGAGAAATCCTTGGCAAAAGGTGCTAAGAAAAACAGCAAGGATTTCTTTACTTATAAAACTCTAAAAGGAAGGGGATGAATCTGATTGGTCCATTTGACATTGAGGGTTCAACTGTTGATGATCCTTCTCAGATAGCAAACAAACTGAATGAGTATTTTGCATCTACATTCACACATGAGGAATTATTAAGGTTTGAAAATGGCAGAAGGTTATCAAATTGTAGCAGGGTACTTAATGATTTTGTAATAACTGAGAGCAAAGTGGAGGAGAAATTGTTGAAGTTAAACATAAGAAAAGCACCTGGGGTGGATGGTATCTATCCAGTTATATTAAAGGAGGTGGCAAAGCAACTAAGCAAACCCTTAGCCATAATTATGTGAGCATCCTTGGACTCAGGGGAGGTTCCCATGGACCGGAGATGTGCAAATGTATCCCCAATTCATAAAGGGGGATGGAAGGGTGACACGAGTAATTACAGACCAGTTAGTTTAACTTCTTTTCCAGGTAAAATAATGGAGTCACTGGTTAAAGATGCAATGCAGGATCATCTAGACAAGACTGCAACAATAATTCAGACACAGCATGGGTTTGTTAAGGGAAAGTCTTGTCTGACAAATTTGATTGGTTATTATGATGTGGTTACAAAGGAACTGGATGCAAAAAATAATTTTGATATCATATATTTGGATTTCAGGAAAGCTTTTGACACTGTTGCGCATGGAAGACTACTGTACAAATTGGAGCACAATGCTATTAATGGTAAGTTGCAACAATGGATAAAAGGATAATTAAGTGGGAGAAGACAGAGTTTGGTAATAAATGGGTGCTGCTCTTCGTGGACTAATGTTATTAGTGGAGTCCCACAGGGTTCGGTGTTCGGTCCACTGTTGTTTTGTATATTTATCAATGATATTGATGAAGCTATATATCAGGCTTAGTGTTGAAGTTTGCAGATGATACAAAGGTTGGCAGGGTTGTTAATGACAGTAATGGCAGTGTGCTACTGCAACAGGATCTAGATAATTTGGGCAGATGGGCTAAGAAGTGGCAACTGAAGTTTAACCTTGACAAATGCAAAGTACTTCATATGGGTAGAAGTAACCCGAGAGAAAAGTACCAATTGTGTGGTACTACACTTAAGGTGGTAGAAAATGAAAAAGACCTGGGAGTAATTTTGCAGTCAGATATGAAGTTTTCTGAGCAATGCAGATAGGCTGCCAGAGCAGGTCATGGGTTTTGTCAATGATATATAGGAATTTTGCTAGCAGGGAAAAGGAGGTGATTGTCCCTCTGTATAAGGCAATGGTCAGGCCACGCCTTGAGTACTGCGTACAGGTCTGGAGGGTCTCATTTTTGGAAGGATGTAGATTTGTTTGAGCATGTACAGAGAAGGGCAACAAGATTGGTGAGGGGAATGACGGGATCCTCTTACCAAGAGAGGCTTAAGTTCTGCAAACTGCAGTGGCTGGAGACTAGGCACCTGCGCGGTGATCTGATTGAGGTGTATAAGGCCTTGAATGGGTTGAGCACACTGAATTCTGACGGGAACCTTCCACTTGTTCAGATTACGAACCTAAGGGGGTCATGCATAAATTCAAATTAAGAAAAGACAGATGTAGAATAGATGTGCGGAAATTTGCCTTTAGCCAGCGGGTGGTTAATTGCTGGAACAAACTTCCATTTGTCGTTGTGGAAGTTGATAGGTTGAATAAATTTAAGGAGGAACTGGCCAGGCATTTGGAGGGAATGGTGTGATTTTTTTTTGGCTGATGCCGCATAAGCTCATACACTTGCTTTCTTGCATCACATGCCACTACTACTACTACTACCACCACCATAAAATGTTAAAAAATGCAGCTCATAGCAAAAGAAAGAAAATGGCATAATTTGCTCATGTACATTATAAAATCGTACATTGAAGTGGTGGTCCTTATGTTCCTAACTGCACATGACTCATTTTAGGAACACTCAATGTGTCTGTTCACATGAAATCTACAGTATGCTGAACTGTGAGTTATAGATAGTGTTGCTGTTCTAAAATTTCTGACATCATAGAATTACCCAGAAAAAGCTAATAACAATTTAGAAACTCTGCAAAATATTTGCATATTATTTCTTAAATGTTTTCACAATATTAATTAGCACAAAAACAAATAACTTTCCTGCTTAATATCTACCAATACTGTGATTTACTTCCGTTTTCAGTAGTACGTTTCGAGAAAATATAAAAGAAATACCAGATTATGACAATCATCAATGTGGAGCTATCGACAAAAATTATAAAGAAAAACACTTCACTGTAAATTTATTAAATGTAGGGATCTGAACAATAACAGAGAATTTAGAGATAACCATATGTTATGATCTCTTCTTGAAGACCTTTGACTATATTTCATAAGGTGAGACAGTTAATACAAATTTATTAATAAAATATTGTTTTACTACTAAGAGACAGGGTAAAGTTATGTCAATAGAAGAAAAGATCATTATATTAGATGAATTAAATAGTGAGAATACAGCTTCCACGTTTGTTCAGAAAAATGGTGTTAAGAATGAACTGTTTGTTTTATGAAAAAGGGCCAGGATAAAATTAGGATAAGTGTTTGTTTTTAGTAGATTCAAAAAACTATAGTAACACCTGTAACAGGTAAGTTAAGTGTTTATCTCTGCCACTACTCGTAGGTAAAACTACTGCTTGCTGAGTTTAACCTTATGCATATTTATTTATATATATATATATATATATATATGAATTAAATATGATTTAATTCATATATATTCATAAATATTAAATGAATTATATATGATTTTTATGCAGAAATAGGAATTCTTCCTATTTCTGCATAAAAATCTACGTTTCTGTATTTTACAAGTTTGTTTCCTATTCCAAATGAGATTGGTTAACTACAGCCTCAACTAAGAAATTCCTTATGGTCACTGAATCTGGACACATCAATAAATGTGGCAGATGGCAATGTATCATGCGAACAAAGCTGCTAAAGCAAATTTCATTATAATCACACAAATAGAAATCCAGCAATTATTATTATTATTACTCTCCCCCTGTACAATTTGTATGAAAAAATGAAATTCATAGATTAAATGTAGTTTTAATTCAGCATTGTTAGCTTTAGACAGTCCATTCATGCTTCATGTATGCATGAATGGACTATGCAAGACCCGTGAATATGATGTCTCTTGGGACAAGATGCATATATGTACAGAGAGAAAAGAGACTTAAAGAATAAAAAGTGACATGGAAGGATAGTAATAAACATTATACAACTGTAATTTAACTAAAGGTAGTTTAGAGAAGGTAAACCTAGAGTTTATTAAGTGTTCTATAAAGTTATAATCTTAGTAATTAATCGATAAGATAACTATATTTACTTTTCATTTCTATTAACAAAGAATGAAAGTATCATTCAATTTAATGCATGCTTCGAGTTTTTCTGTATTTACAGTGAACACCATAGTGAGACACCACTGAATTAAAGAACAAATGAAAGTTCTGCACCTACGAATACAGCTGTCATTTTGAAGGTAAGTTTTGGTGCATGGGGATCAAAATCAACAATGTGTACCATTTTTTTTTCTTCTGAAAATCAAGGAAAAGGCTAAAAGTATTTACAAACATCTGAATGCAAAGATGGGTGTAACGAGAGGAAGTTCTATTCCAAGCAATGAGTGGTTCAGCCAATTAAAAAGCTAGTACAAATCTGTATAATATAAAAGCAAATGGTGTATAATGTAAAAGTAAAGGCTGAGTAGAGGCTTCCGTAGTCGAGTGGTCAGGAGCGGGAGTGCAGTAGCACACGCTCTTTGAATAGACTGGGGTTCAAGCCCCCTGACTGCTAAATACGGTCGATCTGTCAACCCACACTGGACCAGTGTGGCAGATTATGGTCCATTCCCCTCAGAATGAATTGTTGAGGAGGCTTCCATCCTGTAGTGGGTTGATAATGGCTGCAGTTTACCTTTTTTTTTTTTTTTTGTGGTGATACAGTGGCAGCAGAGGAATTTACAAAAGTGCTGGCTAATGTAACTAAGGAGGGTGGTTATTTAATGGAGCAAGTGTTTAATGTGATGAACCTAGGTTATTTTGGAAAATAATACTTGTGTGTATAATTCTAAAAAACAATGCCAGGTTTTAGTTTGAATTTGTTAATAGAAATTTAAGGTTGCTAATATCAATAAAAATCATATCTTCACATACCTATTAAACTGACCTCCTCGTTGACCACGCCTAGTTTGTAATGTCCTTGGTACCATTGAAAATGTAATTTGGATGTTCATTGATCGTCCTGAATAAATATGATATAAAGAAATATTTTCTTAAGCAACAATGAAAAATACATCTTATTTTATGAAGAAAACACACAATATTTATTAAATGCATATTTATTTTAATCACACTTAACAATAGGGAAAAAAATTATTTAAACCTGTATATTTTTGGAAAATTTCCCATTTATTTCATTCACACTGGGTTGCAACTATCCCTAGTCCAACTATTACTAAAACTACATCTTAAGGAATAAATGTAATCAGTTTATAATTAAAATAAACAGAATTAAGGGCTAACCACTGTTCAAAATGAACAATGTTAGCCTCCACAACTGACCAGAAACCCAATAATTATCTGACCAATATGCTTTTAAGCAAATTCAAAAAAACTCAAATTAATGTTTCAACAACACCAAAGCATATCACTCGTGTCCACATAGTTCATTTTGTCAGTAGAAGTGTCTGTCAACTGATTTGTATATTGTGCAGGCTGAAAAAAAAAAAAAAAAAAAAAACACACACAACTGACCCCCCCCCCCACGATCTAGGTACTACAATCTCGACTGATGACAGAAATTACTGTAATTGTCAAAAGGAATTGAACTTAGACTGCTCCAAACGAGTAGCAGACATGCTTTTAAGCAGCAAATTTTTGTTATCCATAAGAGGTTTGATTCCATGTTAATTCTGGTAAGAGATGCTTATTATGAGCCAATTTGAAATTATGCTCTTTGGCATTTCAGTATTCTGCAATACTACAAATAATTTTAGACTGGAATTGTAAAAAATCCACTTAATTGTTGAAAGATTATATTTATTTTAAATTGAATTATAATTTGTAATGTGGAATACAAGGCCAAACAAAAGTTTTATTTTTATAATCTAAATGAGAAATTATCAATAGTTTAGTAAGCGGCCAAACCGTGTGTGGTGCACGCTAATTCAGAATAAAATTAAAATTAATTTTTTTTATACACTGGGAAAGCATTAAGATCAGAGTTATTTTGGAATATGGAACTCCATACCTTCTCACTGACTACCCAATGGGTCACATTTATACTTTTAAATCAAATTAGCCAGGTGCATAATTTAGCAACTGGATTATATATTCTCTAAATGCATGAGACAGCTTGTATTCTATGTATTAAATGTATACTTCATTTAAATCAGCACATACATTTCAATGTATTTTTTATAGGGACTCTGTACTGCAACACTTCAATCCCTTGTTCAGTCTAGATTCCAGAAGGACTTCACGAGTTTAGTATTTTTTTGCATCAAAGACAAAAATTATTCTGGAGCTGAGAAAAAAAAAAAAAAAAAAAAAAGCTAGAGCACACTGTGATATTAAATAAAACAAAACAAAAAAAAAAAAAAAAACTGAACAAAGATTCCTAATAATAAAATAATTTTTTCTATGAAGATGATAAAGATAATAAAGCACTCAAACCTACGTTGGTATTTTCTTACCACTTCTTTAGTGACTGCAAAAAGACAGCAACTAAAGGTCATTATTATGGAATTCTTAAAATTTTTAGTAGAATTAAAATTTTTTATAGTAGAATTAAAAGATTTAGTAAATGAAACTTAAATCTAATTCGAAGTCTTTTGTTTAAGGTTCATTTTTATATAAGTAGGGAACAATAAGACATAAATGCCAACTGTCTGCAATATCACCATCACAAAAGGTCACTTCAGTCACAAGAACTTGTTGATTTCTTTATCAGTGAAATATATATATACAGTAAACCCCCGCTATTCACGGGGGTTACGTTCCTGACAAATACCGTGAATACCGAAAACGCGAATACTGAGTTATGGCTCCCATAGTAATAAAGGGGTTCCACTCCAAAGTATGAAATATATAAGAAAAACTAGTCTAAAATTTTGCCTATGTATGTATTATATGTACCTTCATAATATGACTATGTACATAGTGAAATGCAAGCATATGGCATCGAAATGAAAATAAGAAACAATTTAATATTAAATGTAATATTTATTAGAAATTTCAAACAAATCTTTCAAACCAGCGCCTTTGCTAGCAAAAAAAACTTATCCCGCCAGTGCTATCACCAGTTTCGCTAAAAAAAATTATCCCGCTAGTGCTATCACCAGTTTCGCTAAAGTGTTGATAAAGGAGTTTTGCCTTTTCCCGAATGATGAGTGAACTTAACGGAATTTTATTTTGAGTTCGGTCTTCTATCCACAGATTTAAAGCTCTTTCCATTTTTTCTAATTTAACATCACGAGTTACAGAGCAAATTTTTGAAGCAATTAGCGCGTTTTTACGGACACTACGGCGGATTTTTTCTTCCGATTTTTTGATTGATTGTACCGTTGACTCATTGATTTTATAATGTTTTGCCACTGAGGAGACACTTTCACCATTAGAAATTTTATCTAATAACTCAATTTTATTCACTAATGTCATCACCTTCTTTGATATTTTCACATGTCTCTTGTGATTCATAGCCATATTTTTGTAGGGGTTAGAAAGAACTTGTCCACAATAAAGTCGCTTTCTTCCGTTAACACACTCGAAAAAGTCTGTTTTACATTGCAAAACGGTAGATTTATCATTTTTGTAAGCATATCAATTTATAAATTGATAAATTTATTCAATTTATAAGCATATAGATTAAAAGCAAACGACGAAACCTTCCATGACAAGCGCATAACACATACTGAACAAGGATTAGCGAGAAACATTCACGCTCGCGATTTTGTCACCCCCAGTGAACGTTGTTTTGACTGGGAAAGATAATTTTAGCCACGCCCACGTTTTTTTATGGCGGAAAATATTCACGGCGCTTTAAAATTCACATTTTTTTGGGTTTCATTTTATATTAAATCGGCGATCGCGAATACAGATACCGCGAATAGGGGTTTACTGTATATCATATGTACTCAAATCATCAAGCTTGCTAACATTTGCAGTAACCATTTATTGTTCACCAATGCTATACGACTACTTGACAATAAATTTATTAAAAACAGTATCCCGATCTATTTTATCAACTACACTTTTAATATTGTTGCCTACCAATTTATCAAACTTAAATTTGGTTATAATACACTTTAATCAGGTCAGTTCTAGCGAGTATTTGTACAGTTGTAATATTATATGGTAGTATTTCCACTATTTGGAGAGTAATAACTTCACACGATTCCCTATGGAATGATCCCTTTGTTCCTTTACTCACCAAGTTTCTTAACTTTTCTATAAACATCTACTTTATATGTTTAATAAAATCTGCAAGAAATCACATATAATTATAAGTTACTGTCCTTTACGAAACTTTTATTAACAAATCATATTTTGTTTTCAAGTACTGATGCAAATAGAGTTTTACAACTTATAAGTTTCTTTGATTTTTCAAGTACTTTTATTTTGAATTCCATTTAATATACCTCCATATTTACTATTGTCACCTTATCATTTTATCTCCAGCATAGCTTTTACTACTCATCCTTTTGAATACTTTGTTTGTTTGTTTGTTATTTGGTTTTTAGGAGCATTAGCGACGAAGGCCATATTGCTCCGGTATATGCGGTGGTCATTCCCTGACCTTTCCGCATCCTCCGTATTTGGTGGTGACGGGCTCGAACCCCGGTCTAATTAAAAAGCGTGTGCTACGCACTGCTGCTCCTTCCCACCTGGCTACGGAGGCACCAACCTTTTGAATACCAAACAGCACTGTCACCTAAGAATTTTATTGTGTTCATGACCTTTTGCTACCCAACAATTTATACTGCTTATCACTGTTGGACCACATTAGGATCTATTCACCTCTGTCATCATTGAATTTATTCATCATTCGCAGAGTTAAAATCTGCACCTGTCCACTTCCAATTAGGTGAATAGCTTTATCTTGAATATTCAGTATAATTTTCACTTACTGTAGTAAGTCCACTTATGCATTCTTTTTATCCTTTTCCAGCTAAGGATTTTATATTACTCTGGACAATTCTAATTTGGATTTTTAATATTCACGTACTAATATATATATAAATAGGTGACTGGCAAATATATATTTGCCAGTTGCCTATTTGCATTATAATCTACTTATATCTCCTCCAAACCTTTCACCTTGATATATGTGAACAGTTCTAAATTGGATTATAAAATAAGTTTGGTTGAATATCTCTATCTTGTATCATCAATATAATGTTTATTTACTGTAATAAGGCCTCCCTTATAGTCTTCATAACATTTATTGCAATATAACTCTACCATTTGGAGAATTATTCTTGAACTATGTTCAACCTGTAGGTAATTTTTATCTTTTCCAGCTAAGGATTTCATGTTATTCATTGCATGTTAAAAACTGTTCACTTTGATATATGTGAACAGTTTTAACTTGGAGTTTAAATTATCTTTATGTACATGTACTCTAATAAGGCATTACTTATACCAACTCCATAGTTTTTGATACATGATGGCCATACAATTTGACCCTAAATCTATTCATTTTTGCTGGCATTCATTCTATATACTCCTTTTTGCATGCTTGAACCCTTGGCAGCTATTTCATTACTTCTTGAAACACTGGACCTATCTGCATTATAATTTCTGCTGTATGTATAGCTTCTGCTGCCCAATGCTCCATTTATGTATCTCTACACACAGCTTTCTTTCAAATCCGATTTTTCACTATAAATTATTATGAGTCGGTAAAACTGTCCCTATATGTTAATGCTTTAGTTAGATTGATCCACTCAACAGAATATGTTCTCACTGTAATTTCCCGCTTCTTCTCTCTGCTATGCATTACTTGAATATTCCAGGTATCTACTTTATATGCTATTTTAGCAACTATTTACTTATTCATAACGCTTTCGGTTTTTTTTTTTTCTGGATCTTATTTTTCGACTTCCTACAATGCAAGTATTTGGTATTAGTCTCTTTTTATTACTAATACTTACATAGTCAGGGTCCTTACTAAAAGGATGGGCTTTACGATCCCAGCTAACCCACTTCTAATATCTTTTTCTTAACTTTTTATCTTTATACTTTCTACTTCTTCCCGTTCGTAAAACTATTAATGCAATACGAGGGTGATACAAACCCTCATACTATCCTTAATCTCTCGCTATCTTTGCCTTTATTTATTTAGATACACTTTTGTCCCTTCCCTATCCTCAATTCACTCCCTAACCTCAAACCATTTGCCTGCACTAAATTCTACATACAAATTCTACCAAATTATATTCACCAAACTTCTATTTGCATTTTCTACCTGACTACTTTATCTGAATCTTATTATCTGCTAATTTTTTTTTTTTTTTTTTTAACATTGTAAACACAGTTTTTAATTTTTATTTCTACTTTAATTCACCTTAATTTATTTTATATAACATACACTGCATTGGGACTGCCTTGTCCATACTTTGTGAGAGTTATATTGCTTTCTCTTTTGATCCCACTTACTTTATTCTTAAATTTCTTCTCTTCCACAGTTATAGATAAGTACAGAAATGCAATCCTTGATGTAGGATCAGGTGTAGTCCTCTGATGAAATACCTGATCATATATATGAACATTTACTTATGCTAACATCAGATTTAATTGCATATTTGCTCTAACCCTTTCTTTCGACTTACAGTTTTCCACCCATATATGATGCTTGCTACTATTGCTTTTATTAATTTAATCACTTTTACTTTACAGGTCATTCCTCTCTAATTGGCTTTACAAATTCAGCCTATAATTTTACTTAATTCATTATAACATATAGGATATTCACATTCTTTCTTTCTTTTTCACAACTTCTCATATTTCTGCTATCCTTTTCCTATTAGCTTTTGGCATTTTGTGTAATTTACACTTCCATCTTCACACTTAACTGACTTATTATTTCAAGCCTACACATATAAACTTTTGCATCCTTTGTTGTTGCTTTGTGCACTTAGGTGCATTTGTCTTATATTATTTATTTTTATTTTTCCACTATTATTTCACAATTTAACCCTTTATTATACTTCACACACACACACACACACACACACACACACACACACACACACACACACACACACACACACACACACACACACACACACACACACACACACACACAGGTTTACTTAATTTTGTTGCCAGGTAGCTTGGTGGACAACAGTCTAAGGGATTTTCTATATAAAGATATAGTCACACTTGGTTAAAGTGACTCTTGGAAATTACTTCAAAAAAGAATTCAGCTACACACACACTAGAAAAAAAAAATATGAATCTTTATTCTGCAACTAATCGGGACACCTTTATTTATATACAGTAATTTATCGCTAATCCAGATTAATTGGGGGGAAGAGGTCATCTGGATTAAGTGATTAGTGAAGCAAAAGATAGCCTTAAAAGACAAAAAAAAGAACACAAATAAATGGAAATTTAAGGACAGTGGTAGCAGTGAACAAGGTAAATGTTGAAAGTGATCACAGAATCGTAAGATGCACACTTGATATAGATGTAAGAAAAGAAAGGAAAAAACTGACTCAAGTAAATAATACGGAGGTCTTTGAGATAACAGAAAAGGAGAAAAAGCATTATGTACTGGAACTTAAGAACAAGTTTGAGCTTCTGCAGACTGCTCAGGACCAGATATCGACGAGGAATATTACAACTTTCTGAAAGTGATAAAGCCCAAGAAACCTATAGGTAAAAAGAAATCCAAAGAAGAAAAAATTAGTCAAGAAACACTTATCATGATGAACCAAAGACGACAAATGAAGAGCAAGATAAACACTGACAAGGAGAAAATTGAGTATACTGAGTTATGCAAAGTCATTAGAAAGAGACTCAGAGAGGATGTAAGAAGATTTAACACAAGAAAAGTAGAACAAGCATTAAGGGAAAACAAAGGATTTAAATCAGCAGCCATGAGCAGTAATACAGAAAGATAAAATAATATTGAAACTGAACAATAGCGATGGTGTACTTATAAATAACAGAGAAGGCATAATAGAGAATTATACGAGGAGCAAGGGAATGATGCCAGCAATGGGTAAGTTGGATCGCAAATTAGTAACACATACAACATACCCGATATCCTTCCTGATGAGGCAGAACATGCGTTGAAGAAAATGAGGAATCAGAAAGCCCCGGGGGAAGATGAAGTTACTGTAGAGTTGTTAAAATTGGGAAGAAGAGACACGACACAAAAACTGGCAAGACTCTTCACAAAATGCATTAGAAAAGGTGTGACTCCTAAGGAGTGGAATAACGCAATCATAGTTTTGCTGCATAAGAAAGGAGATAAATCAGAAATTAGAAATTATAGACCAATTAGCTTGTTATCCCACATCTGCAAGTTGTTCACAAGGGTCATTACTAACAGATTTGAAAGAATACTTGATGAGAATCAACCGAAAGAGCAAGTTGGCTATAGGACAGGATTCTCAACTCTGGATCACCTTCACGTAATATCACAGCTAATGGAGAAAGCAAATGAACATAAAACACCATTATGCCTGGCATTTGTGGATTATGAAAAGACATTTGACTCCATACAGCATAAGGCAATGTTCCGGGCACTGGAAAGACAAGGCATAGATACCCCATACATTATGATTTTGAAGAACATATATGAGACTGCTACCTCCTTTATTAGACTAGACAAAGACAGTACCAAATTTAAAATTGAGAAAGGAGTTCAACAAGGGGAGACCAATATCTCTGAAGTTGTTTACTGCTGCCCTTGAGGAAGCTTTCAGAAGATTAGACTGGTTGCAGAAATGAGTCAATGTGAATGGAGAGTACCTAAACCATTTACAGATGACACTGTGGTCATAAGCCACGATCCTAAAGAATTAGAGGAAAATCTTAATTAGTTATGCAGAGTTAGTAAGGATTTTGGACTAAAGATGAATATGGCTAAAACAAAAGCAATGATCAACAAGTATGCCACAGAAAGGGATATGATTGAAGGAGCAGTAATTGAAAAGGTGGAGTCATACTTATCTGGGACAAGTCATTAGCTGTAATAATGATAAATGGTTGGAAGTCAAGAGAAGAATAAATTTTGGATGGATAGCATTCAGAAAATATAGTCACATACCGAGGAGCAATATCCCAACTTGTCTGAAACGTAAAATAATGAACCAATGTATACTCCCCACCATGACTTATGGAAGTGAAACCTGGGCACTCACCAAAAGAATGGAAGAGAAGCTGAGAACTACACAGCGAAGAATGGAATGAATTATATTGGGACTCAGACTGTTAGATAAGAAGAGAAACACATGGATTAGGAAGCAAATACAAGTAAAGGACATTCTTATCAAAACTAAAGAACTAAAATGGTCTTGGGCAGGACACATAGCTTGAAGACATGATGACAGATGGACTAAGAAAATAACAGAATGGTACCAAAGAGGAGCTATAAGAAAACCTGGAAGACAACGACGGAGATTGACAGATGAAATTCACGAGTTTGTGGGTAGTAAATGGATGGCCATTGTACAAAACAGAAGGAACTGGAAAGTTGCTGGAGAGGCCTTCATCCTGCAGTGGATTCAAAATGGCTGATGATGATAGGGGTGATGAAAATAAATAAATATAAAAAAATAATATATATATATCACTGTACAGCCTTTATTTAAAAACTATAAAAATACATACATTAATCCACCAATAGATGGATAAATGTATTGTCTTTTTATATTTTTCACAGCAACAATCAAGTGGCATTGGCATGTGATGCCAACGCAATTTGATCATCGCTGTGAATGCCACTTAAATACAGCTTCTTCCAAGCAACACTTCTTTTGGCTTTTTTAAATGTCTGTCTATTTGATACACTGCTTTTACCACTACCACGAATTTTAAAGCAAATGTTGTTATAAATTCGTTTTGTTTTTTAATATCTGATGCAATCTGTTGGCCAATACCAAATTCTTCAGCAATACCATTTTCAAGTTGTTCTATCAATTTGATCTTGTTAATGATAGTTAAAGTTGCACGTTTCCTTTTTAATGCACTTTTTAATTCTTTAGAACCCATAATTATATAAAATAGGTTGACTTAAGTACATATATCTCAGAGTCAACAACAATACTGAACAACACGCATTACAGTGTAATGTATATTCAGCCCCCCCTCTCTCTCTCTCTCTGCGCAGAGTTACTCATCCACCTTCCTAAATTCCACGTGTCTTTCAAAGTACTCTGTGAACAGAATTTGTCATATTTCGATCTGGATTAACTGTAATCGGATTAGTGAGGGCTTACTGTAATTGTACAACACGCAAGACAGTGTAACATATATTCCGCCTCTCTCTGCGCAGTCAGAATTATTCATCTACCTTCCTAAATTCCATGTGTCTTTCAAAGTACTCTGTGAATAGAATTTTTCATATTTCGATCAGGATTAACTGTAACTAGATTAGCGAGGGCTTACTGTAATTATAACTGTTCTTCTAGCAAAATACTAAGTAGCTGTGACAAAGTTGAAGAAAGAGGACTTTGTTGCTGAATAGCTCTCCAGCATATCCTCAATAAGACTGAGATCAAGTGAATGTGGAAGCCAAGGAAGATGGTGGAAATCTGTGTCATGTTCTCTAAATCATCCTTGAATGATTCTGGCACAATGTACTGTCATTCATAAAGTGGCCATCACCTGCAGGGTTCAGTGACGTAGCCCAGTGGTCAGGAGCGAGAGTGCATAGCACGCGTTCCTTGAGTGGACCGAGGTTCAAGCCCGTGACTACTAAATACGATAAATATTTGTATTGACGATTTATTGTAAACTCTACTGACTTGGTTGTCCTGCCGGAGTATAAACAGAAAATTTATTTTTTAGATCAGATACAAAATTCAGGTACTCCCTGGATGACATTCGACCTTCCACCAGTATCAGCGGACTCACTCAACGCCAAAAAAAAAAAAAAAAAAATCCTTGGTTATAATGTCATTTAAAAACTTCATAAGTTATAATGTCTAACATTTCAGTTTTCCAACACACCTGACATCGTCTCAATAGTATGTCAGCAAATATTCTTGCATCCCTTCTATTTAAGGGCATCTCATTCCTGTAAAAACACCCTCTTCTGTTAACAAGCATAAACCATGATGAAACAAATCTATCCCATAAGACTTGCACAGCCTCTCCAGGGGGCTGAATTGATTGACAAGGCTCTCATTATGTATTCCTTCCTATCATTAGCATTAGCAGAGGCATTTGATGCAAGAAAGCAAGCTTATGCAGCATCAGCCAAAAAAAAAAAAAAAAAACCACTTCCACTTCACCCCTCTGTTCGTTCAAAATACCTGTCCAGCTGAGCCTTAAACTTATTTAGGCTATCAACTTCCACGACAAGGGTTGGAAGTCTGTTCCGCCAACCAACCACCCACTGGCTAAAGGCAAATTTCCGCACGTCTATCCTACATCTGTCTTTCCTCAATTTGAATTTATGCCCTCTCAGGTGATTATTCTGAGCGAGAGGAAGAATCCCATCAGCATTGAGCATGCTCAAACCATTCAATGCTTTATACACCTCTATTAGATCACCTCGCTGGTGCCTAGTCTCCAGACACTGTAATTTACAAAACTTAAGCCTTTCTTCGTAAGAGCACCCCTTTGTTCCATTCACTAATCTTGTTGCCCTTCTCTGTACTCGTTCCAGCAGCTCTACATCCTTCTTGAAATGAGGCCTCCAGACCTGTATACAGTACTCTAGGTGTGGCCTGACCATTGCCTTATACAAGGGAATAATCACCTCCTTATCCCTGCTAGAAAAATTCCTATATATCATTGACAATACACCATGAGCTACTCTTGCAGCCCGTCTGCACTGCTCAGGGAACTTCATATCTGCCTGCACAACCACCCCCAGGTCCCTTTCATTCTCTACCACTGTTAGTGTAGTACCACAGAGTTGATATGTTGCTCTGGGGTTGCTGTTTCCCATGTGTAGTACTTTACATTTGTCAATGTTAAACTTCATTTGCCACCTCTCAGCCCATCTGCTCAACCTTTCCAGATCCTGTTGCAGCAGCATAGTGTCAGTAGTGTCCTTGACAACCCTGCCTACCTTTGTATCGTCTGCAAACTTTGACATTAAGCTTGATATACCATCATCAATATCATTTATGAATACAGAAAACAATAATGGACCCAACACTGAGCCCTGAGGGACTCCACTAATAACATTAGTCCACGATGAGCAGTGTCCATTGATTACCACTCTCTGTCTTCTCCCCCTCAGCCACCCCTTTATCCACAGCAGCAATTTGCCTCCAATGTCACACTGCTCCAATTTGTGCAGCAGACTTCCATGTGCAACAGTATCAAAAGCCTTTCTAAGATCCAAGTATATAATATCAAAGTTATTCCCTGCATCCAGTTCTTTTGTGACTGCATCATAGTATCCAATCAAATTGGTCAGGCAAGACTTCCCCTTAACAAAACCATGCTGTGTCCAAGCTATAACTGAAGCCTTTTCTAAATGATCCTGCAGTGCTTCTTTAACTAGTGCCTCCATTAATTTTCCTGGAACAGAAGTTAAACTCACAGGTCTATAATTGCTTGTGTCAGCCTTTGATCCTCCTTTGTGAATTGGGGTCACATTTGCACATCTCCAGTCTGCAGGTACCTCGCCTGAGTCCAAGGAAGCTCTCATAATTATGGCTAAGGGTTTGCTTACTTCCTCTGCTGCCTCCTTTAATATAACTGGATAGATCCCATCCAACCCGGGTGCCTTCCTTGTGTTTATCTTCAACAGTTTCTCCTCCACTTTACTCTCAGTTATTACAAGATTCTCTAGCTTACTGCTAGAGTTGCATACACCTCTGGCTTTCCCCTCGCTAAATAACTCCTCATGTGTGAATGTCGATGCAAAATATTCATTGAGTTTGTTAGTTACCTGAGCAGGATCATCAACAGTTGACCCATCAATATCAAGTGGACCAATCTGATTCATCCCCTTCCTTCTAGAGTTTACATAAGTACTCTTTGCTGTTTTTCTTTGCATCCCTTGCCAAAGATTTCTCGTACTCTGCCTTCGCCTGCCTAACCTCCTTTGTAACTTGGTTACAGATCAACTTGTATCTATCATAGGCTTCTGTGTCATGTGTTAATTTGTATATATCCCATGCATGTTTCTTCTCTGCCATATGCCTCATCAGTTCATCTGACATCCATTTAGGCCTAAACCTTGAACAATATTTCTTAGTTGGTATGTAAAGCCTAGTAGCTTCCAAGATAAGTTCTTTGAATGCTTCCCATTTTGCATTTGCTGTTGGTAACATCATCAGTTGGTCCCACTGTATAGAATTTAAATACTGTCTCAGTCCATCGTAGTCGCCTTTACGAAAGCAATAACCCTTCCCTTTACCCCTAATGGTAGTTACCTCTTTAAGTAAATCCCACTTCAGCACACTGTGATCACTGCCACCTAGTGGTTCATTTATCTGCAGATTCTTAATGCATGAAGAATCACTGCTGATAATCAAATCAAGAGTATTCCTCCCTCTAGTTGCCTCCCGAACATGCTGATGTAGAAAACAATCATCCAATAAATCCACAAAAGCCTTGCTAGTGTGTGAGTGACCAGCCCCCAAACTCCAGTCAATATCTGGGAAATTAAAATCTCCCATTATAAGACTCTCTGATTTACTGGCCCACTCTATTTCCCTGTACAGTTTCCTATTATACTCATCAGAGTCATTAGGCCTATAGCACACTCCTACTCTCAATTTTGATCTCCCAATGCTTATGTCACACCAAACTGACTCGACACTGCACTGTCCAGCGATGTCCACTGGCTTCACTTCCTTGGATTTTATGTATTTCTTAACTAATAGCATAACCCCTCCTCCAATCCTATCCAGTCTATCCTTTCTGTAGACGTACTCCCCAATGTCCAGGAAGAATTGCAAACACTTTAAAATTTAATCCTAACTCAACTTTTTCTCAATGTCACTCTGTATCTGTTAAGTAAACCCTCAGATATGTTCTTAATATCATTTGTGCCAATGCATACAACAATATCACCTTTTGTGCTCTTAAAAGGTAACTGCCCTGGCAAACATACCCTGGTCCTATTCCTTTTGCACAACATATTTTCAGTTTCCCTCATGATAAGCCATCAACAACAGGTGCCTCCTGAGGGGCCAGCACTTTCTGCCCTAGGGATTGTTGCTGTGTTGCCTGATGCACAAGTGTAGACCCTAGCATATTTTATAAAGCCACAATTCATGGAATTGCCCTCCTCAGTTCTTTCCTGAGCGAGGGCAGCCACTACTTTGAGCTTTTTGCTGTAAATTAAAATTAATTTAATCTGAAAATACCACACTAAACCAAGAGATACCTAATTGCAACAATAACACTACACTATTCACAGATTATGCAACAATAATACATATTATGCTACCAAGATAAATTGTGAAAGCAATTGCACAGCATTATATATTATACTATGTTAAGGGTAAATCATGCTTAACTAACTCAGTAGCTATTTACACAGTTACTCATGAACTGGATGTAGGGAATAATTTTGATATAAAAGATATTTCTTGGCTAAATGCATAAGAGTACGAAGGAGTTTGTTAATGCATAGGTAATGCACACACATTGTTTCTACTACCAAGATAGTTTTAATGCATTGCTTTAATTATATCTCATATTGTGAATACCTTCACAATGGGTTGCCACGGTAGTGAACTACCTCGAATAAATAACACTTCACTTATGGAGAAGACTAAATGTTACTTATTCTCGGCGGATACCACCACCCAGATGGCACTGTTTCAAAGCTTACTGGCTTCTCACCAGTGGGTGGGCAGGTACCTTTCTACATATTCTAAAGTATTTGACACTAATTGTTCAGAATCTTCATCTACACACTAGTTTCATATATAGATGCCTACTTTTGAAAAGCTGAAGATTAGGCATTTGTAGGCAGGAGTTCTTCCCACAAAAACAGGAAGAAAACAGATTTTTTTGGGGGAAAAAACAAGCTCTTTTAAAGTCCACACTGCACTAGAAATTAAACTTAACTGACAAAATTACACACTTTATATTAAAATAGAACCATAGGATCTTTTACTAATATAGTATACTTTTAGCTTACCTAATATTTCTCTGTCTGTGAATTTCTGTTTGGATTGTCTGTTAGACATTTACTGATTTCGATTGTTTCAAGAAAGATACTGTAGCACACTCTGCACCTCTTCAGAAATGTGAAACTCTTCAAAGTTCTGTTTATAACAGTGGCACAACTGTTCAGACTTGGATATCAAGAGCATTTCCAAAACTGTGCCAGAAAGAGTTAAAGAGTTCTGAATTTAGTATTTTTTATATTTTCTCACATGGTTGAATATTCTCTGGCACCACTCAGCACTGCTGTGAGGAATTATTAAAATGCCAAAAATGACTTGGGATAACTTATATTTCATGCTTCCTCGTCAGTTCTCAGACCAAGGACATCAATCCTTGCTTCTTCCATAATAGTATCTGGTAGGTTCTCAGACTGAAATTGATATAATTGATACTGTAAAATATCTATTTCTTTACTTCCAATCATAATGAGAAGTACTAGAATCTTTGCATTTTGTTTTAAGCAAAATCTGTTTGTTTAAATTTGGTTCAAAAAACTTGTTCTCCAAATAGTGTTACTAGACAATAAATTGGCTCTCCAAATACAATTATATTTAAATTAAAGTTAAATAATATTTAGCTTAATGCTTCTGATAACCCAGTTGGACAACTTACTATCTATGAATTCTATTTGGAACTAGTAGAAATTCAACTGTTGTTAAGGAAATGGGTTTTGGTTTTAGGAATTTATGAGAGAAAGTTGCTGCTCACTAAGTTAAAGTTTGCAATTTACCAAATTTATTCATAAAGTCATAGTATGACTTTATAAATAAATTTCATAATGTTTCTATACTATGAGAGTATTAAATATTTGAAGTTATAACACTTTACTGGATCGTATCAGCATCCAAATCATCTCAACAGCACAACTTGTAAATATGCACTAACACTTTGAAATAAAGTTTAACATGTCAAACTGTTTTGACATTCAACACACAGTCTTTGCCCTTGTCTCTTAGTGGCATTCTACAATTGCTGACAAGAAAAGCAGCCTTATTAATTTACTGACAGGGAAGAGCTGTGTTTGGATTGTATTTCTAGACTCTATAGGCAGCGCAAGTTAGGAGCTGAAAATTTGTAAATTTATTTTCTTTGAAAATATATCTAATTATATTAGTTTTTTAAGAGGGAATCATCCCTAGGTTGTATTGTATATGTTGCATTGGAAATGAAAATTTGCAGAATAAAGTTTACATTTTTCTTTTCTTCTCTTTTTTTTTATGGCTGGCACACAATTCTTAGGTTAACTGGCAAACTATTGTCAAATTATTCTCAAACTTATCAAGACCATATTTATTGATAATAAAATTAAGAAAAAAATTCCCAGCATTTTTTAAAAATTCTGATCTTAATGCATATTTAGTATTTTTTGCAAAAAGAAATAGAGGAGAAAAACTGTTTTTGAAAAAAAGACAGAAATTTTTTTGTGGTACCAGCTCTAGTAATAATGGTGAGATAAAGAACAGGCCAGGATTAAAAAAGAAAAGAAAAGATTCTCGATCACAAATCTGGAGAAGTGGCAATTATGTGTAACCATATTTTATATGAGCCAGTGACCAATAAAGAGATATTTTATTTTACAGTCTAATCCAAACCAAGTTTAGATTCCCTAAACTTAGTTTGGATATTTTTATTCTGAAAACCATATTTAAATCAGAAGCTACTGACACCCACACAGTATGTCCCCTAGAAGTTGGGATATGAAAATCAACCAGTACTAACATTTAACTTACAGATGCTTTTCTAAAAAATAACTATCACTATTATGAATGTGAGATTTTTTATATTTAGCATGATTACAATGTCACTGACTATAAGATAAAAAAAATGATGCATGTGCAACAGCACAATAAGCTTCTAAGCATTTCAGTGGAAAATACCCTTTTCAAGCATTTGTGATATTAGCAACAGTAGTAATGGCAGATGATGCAAGAAAGCAAGCTCATATAGCATCAGCAAAAAAAAAAAAAAACTAGTTCACCCGTCCATACCCTCCAAGAATTTGTCTAACTCTCCCTTGAATTTATTCAACCCATCCAATCGCTGGCTGAAAGCAAAATTTTACACATCTATCCTTCAACTTGAATTTATGCCCCCTCATGTGTGTAGTCCCAGCAAGTGGAAGAATACTATTAACATTCAGCTTACTCAATCCATTCAAGGCTTTAAACACTTTAATCAGCTTTCCTCACAGGCAACTGTTCTAAAGACACTGCAATTTGCAGAACCGAAGCCTTTCTAGGCAAGAGTACCCTTCCCTTTTGTTCCCTTCACCAATCTGGTTGCTCTTCTCTGCACCTGCTACCGCAGATCTACATCCTGCTAGCTAGCAAAGTTTCCATATATCATTGACAAAACACCATGAGCTGTCCTGGTAGCAAGCCTGCACTGCTCAGAGAATTTCATGTCTGACTGCACAATTACTCCCAGGTCTTTTTCATTCTGTACTACCCTGAGAGTAGTGCCACACAGTTGATAAGTTACCTTGGGGTTACTGCTACCCATGTATGTGCAGTACCTTGTATTTGTCAATGTTAAACTTTAATTGCCATTTCTCAGCCCTCTGACACAATTTTCCTAGATCTCATTGCAGTAGCTCACCAAACTTTGTATCATCTGCCAAACTTTGTATCATCTGCAAACTTAGACATTAGGCCTGATATACCTTCATCAATATCACTGATAAATATTGAAAACAACAATGAACCCAGCACTGAACCATGACAAACTCCACTAATAACATTAGTCCACAAACAGCAGTGCCCATTGATAACCACTCTTTGTTTTCTTCCACTTAACCATACCTTTATTCATAGCAGTAACTTTCCCTTAATGCTACATTGCTCAAAGGTAGTCATAAATAAATATCTTCTTTATTGCTGCTAAGTACGGTACATGTACTAGTAACAATAATTCTCATCACAGCGACATGGCCAGGAGTTTCATATTATATATGTGATTAAATAGGAAAAAATTACAGTTACATGGGACATTATGAGGTACGCAAAATTAAACATGTAAAAATGAAATTATAATAATAATAGGAAAATATAAAGAGGAACTGAACGTCGTAACCCAGTGTGGAGGAAAAACCCCATGACCTGCCCTGGCAGCCTGTCTGCATTGCTCAGAAAACTTCATATCTGACTGCACAATTACTCCCAGGTCTTTTTCATTTTCTACCACCTTAAGTGTAGTACCACACAGTTGGTACGTTTCTCTGGGGTTACTTCTACCCATATGCAGTACTTTGCATTTGTCAAGGTTAAACTTCAGTTGCCACTTCTTAGGCCATCTGCCCAAATTATCTAGATCCTGTTGGTAGCACACTGCCATTACTGTCATTAACAACCCTGCCAACCTTTGTATCATCTGCAAACTTCGACATTAAGCCTGATATACCTTCATCAATATCATGAACTTAAGCCTCTCTTGGTATTCTGTGTGAACATTAAATTTCAGCTTCGGATCAAAATAGACACCGAGATCCTTATGGCAGGTAACCACTGGAATGAGAGTACCCAAAACCAATGGTTGAATTACTATTGGTTGCTGTTTCAATGAGTAAATCATTACTGCAGATTTTGAAGGATTAAGGTTTAATCCAAACATCTTCAAGTAAGTTGAAAGAGTGGTCAAGTTCTCTGTGATTGAAGACGTAATTGCCATTGGGTTTGCAGACAGTGGGATTAAGGTAAGAAACTTTATATCATCGGCATATATTAGAGCATCATCATGGGGACTCATGAAAGGAATTAGAATGGCTGAGAAAAGAAGGCCAGACAGGATGCCACCTTGTGGGACTTCTGCATTGATTTTTCTTGTAAAGTGGGTCTTCTTCATTGTGAGGTGGACACTTCTATTCCTCAATAAGGCGGTGAAGAAAACTAAGTAGGTCTCCATTAATCCTGAAGAAGAATTGTAGAAAATTGAGAAGGGCTGTGATGTCTAGGCTGTCAAAAGCAGCTTCAATATTGGCGTACACAATAGCTAATTCGGATTTAGTTTCGAAGGCTTGAAGAATTGATGTCTGTGCGGCCATGAGGTTTGTTATGGTGGATCTATTTGCGACTGCGAAATGGAACTGTTTCAGCTTCTGTGGCATCAGCTGTTTGTTTAATGCTGGAAGGAGTACCTTTTCAAGAAGTTTGAGGAGGGTGGAAGAAGTTGAGATTGGTCTGAAATCTTTTAGGCTTGTTGGTGCAGTGGACTCAGAGTATTCATTCCATTCAGCAGGAAAAACTCGTGTGGAAAGAACAGAGTTGTAGATTGAAAGCAATGCATCTAGGATGTAGGGGCTAAGGCATTTAATTATGAAATCAGGTATCTTATCTCGGCCTGCAGTACTATATGAACGCAGGGAGTTAATAGCATATATCAATTGCTGTCTTGTGGTGGAAATTATGGAAAGGTCATCAGGAGGAGCAAGTTCAGAGTTTTGGAGAGGAATTTCAGCAGAGGCGGAATTGGCTTTGAACCTTGAAATGTAGTCCATCTAATTATCTAGATCAAGATTTGAATTAATGAGCATGTCTGGATGAGTATGGCACTTTTCCTTTAGACAAGGTAGCATTGGTGTATCTCTTTATTGCTGATGCTTTGAGTCTGTTGAAAATAGCTCTTGCTCTGGAGTATAGGATTCGATCTTGGGTTGTGCCAGAGCTTTTCCACTGCCTGTGAAGGTACTGCTTGTTGTGGAAACTGCGCGCTAGTTCTTTGGTCTACCAAGCTCTAGTCCTTGAAGAAATGTGTGCGGTTTTGGCTGACACATAGAGGGCGACTGTATTTATCCATCTTGTGATTAGATCAACTGCGAGGATTGGGTCACATCCATCAAGCACATGCCATGGAATAGACTGCACTGCCTCAAGGCACTTTTTGGGATCCAGAAAAGTCGGAGAAAATATGATTTTCTTTTCTACAGATTTTTCTTTCTTATTGCAATTGAAGCTGGGCATAGGCAGAACAAGAAGTAATGCAATTGGGTTGTGATCTGATTTGAAAGACATTTCTGGTGGAATGTCGACTCTGCAAATTCCAGAACGCAGAATCAAGTAGAGGCGATTGGTGCCTCTCGTCGGGTCCTCATTGATAATCTTAAACTTTAATGGGCAGAGATTGTTCACTAGTCTCTGAAGGAAAGGGCTGAGATGGGGTGGAAGGTTAAAATCGCCGCAGAGAATGTGAGTAGCAGAAGGGTGTAACTTACTCATCATCCAGCCGGTAGCATCGTCAATTGTTGCAATATCTGAAGCTGGGGGTATGTAGATTGCCGCTAAATCGATTAAACAGGCATTAAACTTCACAGTCATGAGTACTGCTTCATAAAATAAGGAGTTGCTAGATGTGACGTGCACAAATTTCAGGTTGGAATCGTTGACGAAGATGACAACACCGCCACCTCTAGATTGAGATCTTGATGATGTGAAGAACGATGAAAATCCAGCAGCCGGAGCACAGGCTATTGACTCCTAGTCAGGTTCAAGCCATGTTTCTGATAGACAAATTATATCCGTACTGTTGGACAACAAGAGTTGTTCGAGAGTTTCAAGCTTATTTCGGAGGCTCCAGATATTTTGGTAGAAAACTCTTAAGGGTGAGTTGAAAGGGAATTTTTATAAGTGCTGATCTATTTGTTGATGCTTTTGAACACATCAACAGATTAGGCCTAGTGGAAATTATACTGTTAATTGAAAGTGATTGAAGAGCAGGGTTATGTGGTGTCACATCAGTATATTTATAAGCAGTAGCTGGAGCAAGAAAGTGCTTGGAGCTGGACATGTGGTGCAGTGGTTTTCGACAGTCGAGAGACACTAGTGCAGTTTTGCAATTAGTTAGTCATGCAGGGGGGAGCCGTGTCATCCTTCGGTCTTGCTCACAAGATGAAGGTGAAGTGGATGGTTTTGGGTCTTTCGATTCATAAAAAGGCTGATTAGAGTGCCAACTGGCAACACAGATGTGGATGCAACAGATCTGAATGCCCGACTTTTGCAAAATACTCTAAAGGACGAGTAATTTGGCGTTTTCTTGAGTAATTTTGCAGATACCCTGATATGCAGTTCTTTACTCATTGCCGCCTCAATATCCTCAGCAGTTGTCAGTGGCCCCACTCAGGAAATAAAAAGGCTTCTGTGCTGGGAGGCCTGCTCATTGATCTCAGAATAGAGGACGTGGAGGTACCAATCCTAATCTGACACTTTCCCTTGATATTGACAGGGTGACTCTTAATTTGAAAGGGTGACCTGGAGAAATGACGGTTCTGATTAGCTGTCAATTGAGGAGATGAAACAGAATGAGTAGCAGCGATTTTAGCCCAAGATTGTTTGTTCATGACAGGTGAGCAATGGCTGCCTGGATTTTTGTCCGTGAAGGTAGAGGTGTTGCTGCTTTCAGACAGCAGCAGCACAGATGGTAAAACTGAGGTCAATTTTGGAGGTGGATGCTAATTTCGTGGGCCACCACTTGTGGATCGTACCTCTGTTCAGCTGCATGACATGAATTCATGACCGGGACTTTGCTGCTTGCTATGTTAGGGAATTGAGGTTCATCTGAAAGGTGATTGGCTCCCTGAGTATTTGGGCAACATTCAAATTCAGCGGGATTGTGTGTTGTTAAAATATCTAACTCTGCTGATTGGGCAGTGAATTGAGTATGGATTCTGTTAATTGATTCATTTTGTTTGGAAAACTTATGAGTTTTGAAGCATCCGGTTTTGATTTGCATATTAGTATACAGATCATTAAGAGCAGACATCAGTTTATCTATTAAAACAGGTAAGAAATTGCTTTGCAATTCAACTGCGACAGACTTACTTATTGACTCATTCTGGATTTCTGGCCTTGGGTTGTCCTGTATGGACAGTGCGGCCATTGACACTATTCCTGGCAAAGAGATATCAGTTTGGATTGTTGCATTATTAGTGCTCTGGGCCTGGGACAGTTAATTTGTCTTTGTACACGACGGTTGCAACAAGATTTGTGACGAAAAACTTATCTCACCCCTGATACACCTTGGTGTTTTGCTACTGATTAACATGGGTGCTTTGTTATGACAGTTATTGAGAGTATCCGCAGGGAGGATCGATTTAGCTGTATTACGATTCTTTGAAATTAGACCAGATGGAACATCTCGAGACAGAAGTTGTTTACTAACCATGTTATTTATATCAGAATTTTCATTCATGTTGCTATGTTCAGGTGGTCTGCTATTGAATGTGTCTACCCCTTTTGATTTAAGTTCCATTCCATGCACATTGAAAAATGAAGTTGGTTGTTCCTTGACGTACACATCAAATTATAGGTTGTGGTAACTTGTTCGTTGAGTTTTTCGTTCCATTGTTTTTCTTTTTCAGAACTCATTATGAGTTCTTGCTGAGTTGTTAATATCTTCCGAATTTGCTGTTTGACAAGGTCCTGGTTGGTAATGACCGTATCTAGTTTGTTTTGTAACTCATCTATATGGGATTTCAAGTCGTGATGATTTGTGTTGCTTCGACTTATTGATGAGTTTTGCTCTGAACAAATCTGATTAATTAACTGCAGAGTGTTTGTACAATTGGCGTCTTGTAGATTGAGTTTGGGTCCAAGACCCAAACTCAATCTACAAGACGCCAATTATTAACACAGGTAAGAATCTGCTTTTAATAATCTTAGAGAGCGCTTCTTTTTGTTTTTTATCAGATATTTTCCCGGTTCGGTTTATCTCTGTTGCAGTACAGTCAGCACAAATCCAATCATTTTTATCTTGCTTCATTTTCTTAAATATACTATGTGACACTGAGGCACATTTCAGACAATATTCCATTTTGCAGGTTATACAGAAAAGCATATTTTTTACTGATTCTTGCAGATCAGGCATGTCTCTGTTCTCCTCATCCTCAGTTATGAGATATGCTTGCTTTTTTCCCAAGAAACTCAAATACGCTGGAGATCAGTTTGCTCTTCTAAGTAGATTTCTGCGTAACAATCACGCTAGGCCTGGCCTTCGAGTTTATAAAACTTTAGCGGTGTTATTTGTGGCAGTCAAATTTGTTAAGGCAGGGAAACAATTGTCTGCTTACAACAATGTTTATGGTTCAAGTCTCTGTGGGAGTTCCTTTGTCAAAACAACCTTGAAGTAGGTACCAAACGACTCCCGTTCAAAGGTCTTAGTGATTGCTTTGTATAAGCTTATGAGCAAGTATACACCACGTATGTTGAAACTTGGTGTAGCCAGCATTAAAATTATAAAATATAATTAAAAAGTTAACTTTTAACTTCATTGTGGAAACAACATGTTCATCCAAGAGCTCACTAAATTCCGAGTACGGATGTACAAAAAATCATCATACTTTGACAAATAAACGCACAAATTTTTGATTAAACATAGACTAAAAATACACAACAGCGTGGAACCTGCGCAAGCATAAAATAAAATAAAATAAAGTAAAATAAAATAAAGTAAAATAAAATAAAAAAAACAAACAATAAAGGTTTATATGCTACATTATCAAAAACATTCCTGAAATCCAAGTATATGATGTACAGTTCTTTGGACACTGCACCATAGTAACCTATCAGATTGGTTAGACAAGACCATCCCTTGACAAATCATGCTGTGATTGCAGTATAACTGCATGCCTGTCCAAACGGTTCTGCATTGCTTCCTTAACCAGTGATTCCATTATTTTCCCTGGAACAGACGTTAAGCTAACAGTTCTGTAATTACTCCCGTTGCCTTTTGGTCCCTCTTTATGAACTGAGGATTATTTGCACATCTCCAGTCCATAGGGACTTCTCCTGAAACCAAGGATTCTCTCATTATTACTGCTAAGAATTTGCTTAGCTCCTTTGTTACCTCCTTTAATATATCTTCATCACTGATCCAACTTAAGGTTGGGTTGGGTGAGTCAAAGTCTACCATTTTTTTCTGTCTTCTATCATTCTCTCCCACTCAATTCCCTTTGTTTCCACATCTTCTCTAATCTGATCTCTCCATTTCTACCTGGGTCTTCCTCTCAGCCTCTTCTTATCCATTTTCATCTCAAGCATTCTTCTTGATGATCTGTCCAAGTTCATTCTCTTCATGTGTCCAAACCATTGCAAATATGATGCAATCATCTTCTCCCTCAGACTTTTTACTCCCAAATTCATTCTTATATCAGTATAGTAAGACCCCCATATCCACAGGGGATAAGTTCCAAGAACGTATCCCCAAGAACAAACACCTGCTGACCCCATATATAACGTGATTTTCTTGTACATACATATGTATAATAAAGTTTAATTGATAAATTAAACACACAGTAAGACATTATCAACATTAAACACAATAATAATAAAGTACAGCAGACTCTTGATTTACCGGAACACTTCAAGACTCCAAATTAAAAAAGAAAATCAACCAGAAATCATAAAATTCAAGTAATAACTAGAATAGGTATAAACAAGATATTTTGCAAGTCATAAATAAACGACAAGAACCAGTGTCATTGGGAGATTAGTGTACCTATTATCTTGCAACCCCCACTGTCTTCACACCTACTGCTCAGAAAAAAAAAAAAAAAAAAAAAACCCAAATGTTTAGTTTGATTTAGTGCGTCGCGTCGATTGCTGTGTTCCGTCGCACCGCAAAAGGACAAATTTTGTTTTATTTATGTCTGGGATGTTGGCATTTTTTTTTTATAGTAACTTTTTTTTTTTTTTTTTTATATATTTAGAAATCACAAAAATGAAGGGCAAATGCAAGGATCGTGCTTTCAAATTAAACAAAAACTTGAAATTATTCAAAAGTTTGAAAACGGTGCATCTGTTAAATCCTAAAGAACCATTATAATGTTGGTGACCAATCATTGTAAAAAATAAAGGGAAGCACCGTATTGGACACGAAAGAAGTATGTGTTAAGTTTTTTTTTTTTTTTTCGTGGTTAACTGCAAGTAACTGAATCAGTGGATACGGGGGCACAACTGTATTTCTTATTTTATCTCCTCTAGTTTTAACTAGCATAGTCCTTAGCAGCTTTGTTTCTATTGATTAGACTCTGCCAGAATCCTTTTTTTATTCATCCTCCATGTCTCAGCAGTATAGGTCATATAGGGACCAAATATGCTCTATTTATCAGCTTTTTACACTTCATTAGAACTTTCCTAGCCCATAACAGGCTATTAATATTACATAAGAAACTCTGATTATTTGCTATTCTCCTAGTTATTTCCATATCTAGGCTGCCATTCTTTGTTATTAAATTCTCTAAGTAGCATTAGCATTAGTAGAGGCATATGATGCAAGAAAGCAAGCTTATGCAGCATCAGCCAAAAAAAAAAAAAAAAAAAAAACCCGCTCCCATTTCACCCCTACATTCGTTCCAAATACCTGTCCAGCTCAGAGTTCAGCCTTAAATTTATTTAGGTTATCAACTTCCACAACAAAGGATGAAAGTCTGTTCCACAAACCAATTAAAAAAATAAAAAAAAAAAAAAAACCACTTCCACTTCACCCCTCTGTTCGTTCAAAATACCTGTCCAGCTGAGCCTTAAACTTATTTAGGCTATCGACTTCCACGACAAGGGATGGAAGTCTGTTCCACCAACCAACCACCCGCTGGCTAAAGGCAAATTTCTGCACGTCTATCCTACATTTGTCTTTCCTCAATTTGAATTTATGCCCTCTCAGGTGATTATTCTGAGCGAGAGGAAGAATCCCATCAGCATTGAGCATGCTCAAACCATTCAAGGCTTTATACACCTCTATCAGATCACCTCACTGGTGCCTAGTCTCCAGACACTGTAATTTGCAAAACTTAAGCCTTTCTTCGTAAGAGCACCCCCTTGTTCCATTCACTAATCTTGTTGCCCATCTCTGTACTCGTTCCAGTAGCTCTACATCCTTCTTGAAATGAGGCCTCCAGACTTGTATACAGTACAGTAAACCCCCGCTATTCGCGGGGGTTACGTTCCTGAGAAATGCCGCGAATACCGAAAACGCGAATACTGAGTTATGGCTCCCATAGTAATAAAGGGGTTCCGTTCCAAAGTATGAAATATATAAGAAAAACTAGTCTAAAATTTTGTCTATGTATTATATGTACCTTCATAATATGACTATATACATAGACAGTACATAGTGAAATGCAAGCATATGGCATCGAAATGAAAATAAGAAACAATTTAATATTAAATGTAATATTTATTAGAAATTTCAAACAAATCTTTCAAACCAGCGTCTTTGCTAGCTAAAAAACCTATCCCGCCAGTGCTATCACCAGTTTCGCTAAAGCGTTGATAAGGAGTTTTGCGTTTTCACGAATGATGAGTGAATTTAACGGAATTTTATTTTGAGTTCGGTCTTCTATCCACAGATTTAAAGCCTTTTCCATTTTTTCTAATTTAACATCACGAGTTACAGAGCAAATTTTTGAAGCAATTAGCGCATTTTCACGGACACTACGGCGGATTTTTTCTTCCGATTTCTTGATTGATCGTACCGTTGACTCATTGATTTTATAATGTTTTGCCACTGAGGAGACACTTTCACCATTAGAAATTTTATCTAATAACTCAATTTTATTCGCTAATGTCATCACCTTCTTTGATATTTTCACATTTCTCTTGTTATTCGTAGTCATATTTTTGTAGGGGTTAGAAAGAACTTGTCCACAATAAAGTCACTTTCTTCCGTTAACACACTCAAAAAAGTCTGTTTTACACTGCAAAACGGTAGATTTATCACTTTTGTAAGCATATCAATTTATAAATTGATAAATTTATTCAATTTATAAGCATATAAATTAAAAGCAAATGACGAAACCTTCCATAACAAGCGCATAACACATATTGAACAAGGATTAGCAAGAAACATTCACGCTCGCGATTTTGTCACCCCTCTCCCCTCACCCACTGAGCGCTGTTTTGACCGGGAAAGATAATTTTAGCCACGCCCATGTTTTTTTATGGAGGAAAATATTCACGGCGCTTTAAAATTCACATTTTTTAAGTTTCATTTTATATTAAATCAGCGATCGCGAATACAGATACCGCTAATAGCGGGGGTTTACTGTACTCTAGGTGTGGCCTGACCATTGCCTTATACAAGGGAATAATCACCTCCTTATCGCTGCTAGAAAAATTCCTATATATCATTGACAATACACCATGAGCTACTCTTGCAGCCCGTCTGCACTGTTCAGAGAACTTCATATCTGCCTGCACAACCACCCCCAGGTCCCTTTCATTCTCTACCACTGTCAGTGTAGTACCACAGAGTTGATACGTTGCTCTGGGGTTGCTGTTTCCCATGTGTAGTAGTTTACATTTGTCAATGTTAAACTTCATTTGCCACCCACCCTCTATTCTGAGCAAGAGCAAGAATCCCATCAGCATTGAGCATGCTCAAACCATTCAACGCTTTATACACCTCAATCAGATCACCTCGCAGGTGCCTAGTCTCCAGACACTGTAATTTGCCTTTCTTCGTCACAGCAACCCTTTGTTCCATTCACTAATCTTGTTGCCCTTCTCTGTACTTGTTCCAATAGCTCTACATCCTTCTTAAAATGAGGCCTCCAGACCTGTATACAGTACTCATGGTGTGGCCTGACCATTGCCTTATACAAGGGGATAATCACCTCCTTATCCCTGCTACAAAAATTCCTGCATATCATTGACAAGACACTATGAGCTACTCTTGCAGACCGTCTGCACTACTCAGAAAACTTCATATCTGCCTGCACAATTACCCCCAGGTACTTTTCGTTCTCTACCACTGTCAGTGTATTACCACAGAGTTGATATGTCACTTTGGGTTACTGCTTCCCATATGTAGTACTTTACATTTGTCAAAGTTAAACTTCATTTGCCACCTCTCAGCCCATCTGCTCAACTTTTCTAGATCCTGTTGCAGCAGAGTACTGTCATTAGTGTCCTTAACAACCCTGCCAACCTTCGTATTGTCTGCAAACTTGGACATTAAGCTTGATATACCATCATCAATATCATTTATAAATACAGAAAACAACAATGGACCCAACACTGAACTCTGAGGGACTCCACTAATAACATTAGTCCATGATGAGCAGTGTCCATTGATTACCACTCTCTGTCTTCTTCCCCTCAACCATCCCTTTATCCATTGCAGCAATTTGCCTCCAATGCCACACTGCTCCAATATGTTCAGCAGTCTTCCATGTGCAACAGTATCAAAAGCCGTCCTAAGATCCAAATATATGATATCAAAGTTATTCCCTGCATTCAGTTCCTTTGTAACCACATCATAGTATCCAATCAAATTGGTCAGGCAAGACTTTCCCTTAACAAAATCATGCTGTATTCGAGCTATAACTGAAGTCTTGTCTAGATGATCCTGCAGTGCTTCTTTAATCAGTGCCTCCATTAATTTTCCTGGAACAGAAGTTAAACTAACTCCTTTGTGAATTGGGGTCACATTTGCACATCTCCAGTCCATGGGTACCTCCCCTGAGTCCAAAGAAGCTCTCATAATTATGGATAAGGGTTTGCTTACTTCCTTTGCTGCCTCCTTTAATATAACTGGATAGATCTCATCCACCCTGGGTGTCTTTTTTTATGTTTATCTCCAACAATTTCTCCACTTTTCTCTCAGTTATTACAAAATCATCTAGCTCACTGTCAGAATTTAACTCACCTCTGGCATTCCCCTCCCTGAATAACTCCTCACGGGTGAATGTAGATGCAAAATACTCATTTAGTTTGTTAGCCACCTGAGCAGGATCATCAATAGTTGAACCATCAATATCCAGTGGACCAATTTGATTCACCTCTTTCCTTCTAGAGTTTACATAGGTAAAGAACTTTTTGTTGTTTTTATTTGCATCCTTTGCCAAGGATTTCTCATAATCTGCCTTTGCCTGCCTAATCTCCTTTGTGACTTGGTTACAGACCATCTTATATCTATCATAGGCTTCCATGTCACCCATTAATTTATACGATTCCCATGCATTTTTCTTCTCTGCCATATGTCTCATTAGTTCATCTGACATCCATTTAGGCCTAAACCTTGAACAATATTTCTTAGTTGGTATGTAAAGCCTAGTAGCTTCTAAGATAAGTACTTCCAACATTTCCACTTCCAACATTTCCTTCCCCAATTTCACACTCACCTCTCTGCTTTTCTGGCCACTTATCTTTAAACATAAACTACTCTTTCCCAATGTGTTAGTTTCTCTTGAAGTTCTTCCTCCTTGTTTACCCAAAGGACAACATCATCCACAAACATTTTTGCAAAGATATTGTCCATGACAATAATAATAGTGGGAAGAATGCACTACCCTGTCAAAGTCCATTGGACACTGAAAATCAATCTGAATCCCCAAATTTTTTCCTCGCACAACTTTCGCACTTTAAACACATTTTTAATCATCACTACCTCTTCCTTATCTATTACCATTTTTTCCAAACCTTTCCACACTTTTCAAGGTCTAAGAATACTAGAAAAAGGCTCTCAGAAAACTCCCAGTATCTTTCTAGCACTGGCAAATATCAAGTCAATATCAATAACAATTTTCAAATATCAATTTTCTTAAGGCAAATATCAAGTCAATCGTTGACCTTCCTCTTCTAAATCCATACTGTTCTTCCCTCAATCTCTCTTCTATTTTATTCTTCAATCTTGTCTCAAGAATTTGCTCAAAGATTTTAGTACAGCAGCACAATAGGGCGATTCCACTCTATAGTTGTTGCATTCTCTTCTGGACCCTTTCTTCACATAATATAATTGGATAGATTCCACTCACACCAGGTGCCTTTTTTATGTCAATCCTCAACAATTTCTCCTCCACTTTCCTTTCAGTTATCACAGAGTCATTTAGCTCCTCATTAGGGTTTCATAAACCTCTGGCATCCCCTTCCCTAAAGAATTCCCCATGTGTGAATGTAGATGCAAAATACCTATTCAATTTGTCTGCAACTTGATCAGTCATCAACAGTTAACCCTTAGACAGCAAGTGGCCCAATGTGATTCAACCCCTTCCTTCTACTGTAAACATAAACACAGAAGTAGTAGTAGTATAGGTATGTGATACAAGAAAGCAAGTTTATGAGCTTATGTCGCATCAGCCAAAAAAAAAAAAAAAAAATTCATACATCCATTCCCTCTAAAAGTTTGTCCAGTTCCTCCTTGAATTTGAATTTATTTAAGCTATCAACTTCCACAACGACCGATGGAAATTTGTTCCAGCAATCAGCTACCCGCTGGCTAAAGGCAAATTTCCGCACATCTATTCTATAATTGTCTTTCCTCAATTTCAATTTATGCCTCCTCAGGTTCTTAATCTGAGAAAGTGGAAGGATTTCATCAGAATTGAGCCTACTCAACCCACTCAAACCCTTATACATCTCACCAGATCTCTATGGAAGGTGCTTAGTTTCCAGATGCTGCAATTTGCAGAAGTTAAGCCTTTCTTGGTAAGAGGACCTCTTCGTTCCCCTCACCAATCTTGCCCTTCTCTGTACTCGCTCAAGCAACTCTACATCCTTCCTAAAATGAGGCCTCCAGACCTGTACGCAGTACTCAAGGCATGGCCCGATCATTGCCTTATACAAAGGGATAATTACCCCATTTTCTCTACTAGCAAAATTCCTGTATATCACTGACAATACCCCATGACCTGCTCTGGCAGCCTGTCTGCACAATTACTCCCAGGTCTCTTTCATTTTCTACCATCTTAAGTGTAGCACCACATAATTAATACATTTCTCTGGAGTTACTTCAAGCCATGTGCAGTACTTTGCATTTCTTAACGTTAAACTTCAGTTGCCACTTCTCAGCCCATCTGCCCAACTTTTCTAGATCTTGTTGTAGTAGCACACTGCCATCAACAACCCTGTCAACTTTTCTATCATATGTATACTTGGACATTAAGCCTGATATACCCTCATCAATATCATTGATAAATATACAAAAGAAAAGTGGGTCTAACACCGAACCCTGGGGGACTCCACTAATAACAATAGTCTACAAAGAGCAGCATCCACTGATTACCACTCTCTGTCTTCTCCCACTCAACTGCCCTTTTATCCATTGTAGCAACTTGCTCTTAATACCATACTGCTCCAACTTGTACAATAGTCTTCCATGCACAACAGTGACAAAAGCTTTCCTGAAATCCAAGTATATGATATCAAAATTATTTTCTGCATCCAGTTACTTTGTAACAAAATTATAGTATCCAATGAAATTTGTCAGACAAGACTTTCCCTTAACAAACACATGCTCTGTCTGAACTATTGCTGCTGTCTTGTCTAGGCGATCCTGTATCACCTCTTTAACTAGTGACTCCATTATTTTCCCCGGAATACAAGTTAAACTAACAGGTCTATAATTATTTGTGTAACCCTTTGATCCCCTTTTGTGAATTGGGGATACATTTGTCCATCTCCAGTCCGTGGGGGCTTCCGAGGAGTCCAAGGATGCTTTCATAATTATGGCTAAAGGTTTGTTTACTTCCTTTGCCGCCTCTTTTAATATAACTGGATAGATCCCATCCACCCCAGGTGCCTTTCTTATGTTTAACTTAAACAATTTCTCCTGCACTTTGTTCTCAGTTATTACAAAATCATTAAGCTCCCTGTTAAAGCCTTTGCTCTTTTTCTTTGCCAGAAACTTTATAATTATGAGAAGTCTCAGGAGGTTCAGCAAGCTAAGACAGATTATAATCTGTCTTAGCTTGCCTAACCTCTTTTGTGACTTGATTACAGACTAATTTATGTCATAAACTTCTGTGTAATTTACTCTGTATCCTGATAATTTATATGCATCCCATGCACTTTTCTTCTCTGCCACTTGTCTCAGTAGTTCATCTGACACCCATTTACGTCTAAGCTTTGAAAAGCATTTTCTTGTTGGTATGAAAAGCCTAGTAGCTTCTTCGATTACTTTCCTGAATACTTCCCATTTAGAATTTGCTGTTGGATGCATTGAACATAATTTAAAAACCGTCTGAGACCTCTGTAGTCACCCTTATGAAAGCAAAAGCCTTTCCCTTTACCCATGACATTAGTAGTAGTTAGTTGCTACCACCCAGTGGGTCTTTTACCTGAAGATTCTTAATACATGAAGAATCACTGCTGATAGCCAGATCAAGAGTATTACTTCCTCTCGTTGCCTAACAAGCTGCTGTAGAAAAAAATCATCCAAGAAATCCACAAAAGTCTTGCTAGTGTGTGAGTGACCAACACACAAATTCCAGCTAACATCCGGAAAATTAAAATCCCCCATTATGAGACATTCTGATTTGCTGGACTGCTCTATTTCCCTGTATAGCTGTTTGGTATACTCAACACAGTCTTTAGGCCTATATCATACTCCTACTCACAATGTTTTCCCAGTGCTTCATCATCAACCATTTTCAATCCTCTGCAGGATGAAGGCCTCTCCAGTAAATTCCAATCCCTTCTGTTTTGTGCAATGGCCATCTACTACCCATGAACTCATAAATTTCATCTGCCCACATCCGTTGTTGTCTTCCAGGTTTTCTTTTAGCTCCTCTTGGGTGCCATTCTGTTATTTTCTTAGTCCATCTGTCATAGTGTCTTCGAGGTATGTGTCCTACCAAAGTCCATTTCAGTTCTTTAGTTTTGATAAGAATGTCCTTTATTTGTATTTGGTGCCTAATCCATATGTTTCTCTTCTTATCTAACAGTCCAATTCTTAATATTATTTGTTCCATTCTTTGCCATGTAGTTTTCAGCTTTTCTTTTTTTGGTGAGTGCCCAAGTTTCACTTCCATAAGTTATGGTGGGGAGTATACATTGGTTCATTACTTTACATTTCAGACAAATTGGGATATTGCTCTTCAGTATGTGACTATATTTCCTGAATGCTATCCATTCGAAATTTATTCTTCTCTTGACTTCCAGCCATTTATCATTATTACAGCTAATGACTTGTGCCAGAAGAGTATATGAACTATTGTTCCTTCAATGATTATATCCTTCCCTGTGGCATACTTGTTCATCATTACTTTTCATTTAGCCATATTCATCTTTAGTCGAAATCCTTACTACCTCTGCATAACTGATTAAGATTTTCCTCTAATTCGTTGGGATTGTTGCTTATGATCACAATGTCATCTGCAAATTGTTTAGGTACATTCTCCATTCACAGACTCATTTTTGTGACCACTCTAACTCTAATGAAAGTTTCCTCCAGGGCAGCAGTAAACAACTTCGGAGATATTGTGTCTCCTTGTTGAACTCCTTTCCCAATTTTAAATTTGCTACTGTCTTTGTCTAGATTAATAAAGGACGTAGCATTCTCATATATTTTCTTCAACGGAGCAATATGGCCTTAGTTGCTAATGCTCCTAAAAACCAAATAACAAACGAACAAACTATTTTCTTCAAAATCATAATGTATGGGATGTCTATGGCTTGTCTTTTCAGTGCCCGAAACATTGCCCTTGTGTTGCATGGATCATTTGCTTTCTCCATTAGCTGTGACATTACGTGAAGGCGATCCATAGTTGAAAATCCTGTCCCAAAGCCAGCTTGCTCTTTTGGTTGATTCTCATCAAGTATTGTTTCTAATCTGTTAGTTTTTTAGTTTTAGTTTCTAACCCTTGAGGAAAGGTTTAGTTTCTAACCTTTGAACAACTTGAAGATGTGGGACAACTAGCTAACTGGTCTATAATTTACAATTTCTGATTTTACTCCTTTCTTATACAGCAATATTATGATTGCATTATTCCACTCCTTAGACGTCATGCCTTTCCTAATGTATTTTGTGAAGAGTCTTGCCAGTTTCTGTGTCGTGTCTCTTCCTCACAATCTTAACAACTCTACAGTAACTTCATCTTCACCCGGGGCTTTTTGATTCTTCGATGCATGTTCTACCTCATTAGGAATGATATCGGGTGCGTCACATGTGTTGCTAATTTGGATCCACCTTCCCCACTGCTAGCATCATTCCCTCGCTCCTTATATAATTCTTTATAGTAGTCTTCTGCTATTTGAATTATGCCTTCTGTGCTATTATAATAAGTACACCTGCTCTAATATATGTACACCATCACTATTCTTCAGTTTCAGTATCAATTGTCTTTCTGTATTGCTTCTCATGTCTGCTGACTTAAGTTCTTTGTTTTCCCTTAATGCTTGCTCTACTTTTCTTGTGTCAAATCTTCTTATGTCCTCTCTGAATCTCTAATGGCTTTGCATAACTCAGTATACTCAATTTTGTTCTTATCAGTGTTTATTTTGCTCTTTGTTTGTCGTCTTCGGTTTATCATGACAAGTGTTTCTTGACTAATTTTTTCTTCTCTGGATTTCTTTTTACCTATAGGTTTCTCAGGCTTTATCACTTTCAGAAAGTTGTAATATTCCTTGTCAATATCTTGGTCCTGAGCAGTCTGCAGAAGCTAAAACTTGTTCTTAAGTTCCAGTACATAATGCTTTTTCTCCTCTTCTGTTATCTCAAAGACCTCTGTATTATTTACTCAAGTCAGCTTTTTCATTTCTTTTCTTACATCAATATCAAGTGTGCATCTTACCATTCATTCTGTAATCACTTCCAACCTTTACCTTGTTCAGGACGGTAACATCATCCACAATATATCTTCTGTTAGTGAGGATGAAGTCGATTTCATTAGTCATTAATCCATTTTGGCTCTTCCATGTCCACTTCCTATTCACCCTTTACTTGAAAAAGTGTTCATTACTGACATTCCTCGAGATTCTGCAAATTCTACGTCGTCTTTCAACCCTTTCAGCAATTCCAAAATTTGCTATAGTTTCTCTTTCCAACCTTAGCATTGAAGTCCCCAATAATAATGGTGTAGTGAGTTTACTGTTCATCTAGAAATCTCTCAATTTCGGTGTACATTTCTTCAACCTCTTTATCACCATGGCTTGACGTTGGTGGATATATCATTATAACCTTTAGTTTGTATCTCTTAGAAATCCTGAGTAGTAGTCTTGATACCCTTGGTGATGTAGTTTTGAATTCCAAAATGTTGTTTTTTATGTCTTTATGGACCAGAAACCCAACTCCACCTTTGCTCTTTTCACTGATTCTACTGGTGTACGGCAGATTTCCACTTGATAAACTTATAAGTGATTCATTTCTTCTTCTCCTTGTTTCAGCCAATCCAATGATATATCAATTCACATTTTCTAATTCCTTTTCCAGCTCTAATATCCTGTCTTCGCCGATGAGCGATCTTACGTTGTAAGAAGCCAAGTTCAGTTTTCTGTGTATGGCAGCCTGGTCATACCCAGAGATTCTTAGCACCCTCTGCTTCCACTCTGATCCTCTTGCTGCCGTAAGAGGGGGGAGTGAAAGCCACTGGGGACCAAGGGCCATTTGTTTCATCGTTATGCATTGAAGATTGGTGCACTGTTGTCTGATGCACAAGAGTGAGCTCTGGCACTGAGTTTGGCAGCTGAGAGCATGTATAGTATTATTTGTAATGCGGTTCCCAGGGGTTTCCCCCCAACTCTGCATTTAACTCTGTGATGAATACAAAACACTCTAAAGGCCAGATTTATGTAGGTTAGTGTGTGGGTTCACATAGTGTTAGTGAGGGTTCTGTTGTTCATCCGGCCTCTTAGCCTAGTGGCTTGCATTTAGACACAAAAACCTCTAGTTTACCGTCCAGCACCACGAGAAGGTGGGCTCGGAAGTAGGGAGTGCAAACTCTGGCGGGGTGTACTCTGGGGTAGCTGAAGCATACAGCAGGGAGGGAAAAAAAAAAAAAGTTGCTCATTATTTTGGGCTGTGATGCATTGGAGAATTGCCCCCTTCGCTTCTTCCCTGCACCACAGCACTCCTGCTACTTTTTCCAGTTGCTTTGCTGTTCTAGTCTGTGGCATGATTTCAATTTAAATACAATTTAATTGATCAATTGACAATACTATACTAAGCTAATAGATTCCTAAATGCAGTAATATCTATTATGCTATCTAGTTTAACATTATAACTTACGCTATACCATAACGATCGCAATGTTAAATTAGTTATATCCTTACTAAAAGTAAAATTCCTTAGCTAAACACAAAACAATATAGGCCCAACAAGTAATTAGAACCTTTGAGCTACTTATTTATTATCCGTTTCCACGAGCTCAAAATTCTGCATCCTGGCACTTATAATCTTGTACCCGACTGTCAATATTAGAGTATTATATATATTTTTTGTAACTATCACATTTATGAATATCATATTTTTAAATAAGCTTGTTGTTGTTATTTGGTTTTTAGGAGCATTAGCAACTAAGGCCATATTGCTCCGGGGATATGCGGTGGTCATTCCCTGACTTTTCCGCATCCTCCGTATTTGGTAGTCAAATATTTGGCGGTCTAATCAAGAAGGGTGTGCTATGCACTGCCGCTCCTGCCCACCTGGCTACGGAGGCACCTTTTAAATAAGCCAGCCAACATTTATCATTCTGTATTTTTAATACAGAATGATATTCAGGCAGAAGAAAAAGGAAAGCATGAAGTTTCAAAAAAAAGTGATATTTAACATAATTGCAATATACACTGTGCTGCCACTTTATTAGGTACGCCTACCTAGTAGCGTGTTGAGTCTCCTTTAGCCTTCAAAACAGCCTGAGGCATAGACTGACCAAGATGCTGAAAATGTGCAGGAATGGAGTACCATGCAGACATGTGTGTCACCCAGTTCCTTGAAATTCGACAGAGGTGTAGGCCTGCAGCAAACAGCCCTTTTCAGCTAATCCAAAAAAGATGTTCAATAGGATTGAGATCCGCAGACTGAGCAGGCCACTGCAGCAAAGAAATGTCATTGTCATGTTCCTGAAACCATCCCATAGGGTTTTGTGCACCGGCACATTATCCTGCTGAAAGTAACCATCTCACTGAGGATAAACTGTCAACATGAACGGATGCTCTTGGTCAGCAACGATGCGGCATTCAGACGTGAATCTATGGGTATCAATGGACCCAACATTTGCCAAGAAAACATTCCCCACACCATAACACTGCCCCCACCACCACCTTGCACATTAGTCGTCAGACATTATGGGTCCATGGATTCATGTTGTTTTCGCCAAATTCTGAGCCTTCCATCAACATGATGCACCAGGAACTTCGAGTCATCAGACCAAGCAACTGTTTTCCAATCCTCGACAGTTCAGTGCTGGTGTTGCTGTGCCCACAGGAGGCGTTCTCTCTTGTTCTTCATTGATAACAAAGGTACACGATGTGGCCGTCAGCTGTTGTAGCCCATTTGCGACAAAGTGCGACTAGTGGTCCATTGCAATATTTTGTTCTACGCACCAAGGTTGTATTCTGACGTGATGTGCGACATTGTGGCCCGTCTGTTTGCCTGCACAATTCTAGCTATCCTCCTCTGACCTCTCTCACCAACAAGCGATTTTCTTCCACAGGAGTGCCGTTGAGAGGACGCTTTCTGTTCATTACACCATTCTCAATATACCCTTGAAACTGTGGTGTGTGAAAAGTTCAGGAGAACTGCCTGTATAGAGATTACTCCTTTTCCCCATTCTTGCTACGGTTTGTATGCTTAACTGATACTAGAAAGGTTGTTCTGCTGCATTTATACCCACAACTGTGGTCATGTGACTTGCAACGTTGTGGGACAAACCATTTGTGTGCACAGCAGGGGTGGACCTAATAAAGTGGCAGCACAGTGTATGCTTTAGCATCATCATCATCAGCCATTTTCAATCCACTGCAGGATGAAGGCCTCTCCAGCAACTTTCCAGTTCCTGTTTTGAGCACTGGCCATCCATTTACTACCCACAAACTCATGAATTTAGCGTAAGTTAGGCCTAACCAGAAAGTATAACTATATCAATGGATTATATATATTCTCTCTCTCCTCATGAAAGAATAAGTCAAGCTATCACGGTTTGTATATAAATAGATATCACGATTTGCTATTAAATACTCTGTTAATGCAACTGTTCATGGACACAAAACTAAATATCATTCAATAATGTTTGATTTAATAACCAATTTGCTGGGTTTAAGTGGCAAAGAAAACTTCATAAAATGGGAGATTTTTTCTTTTCTGAAGAAGTGTCCCACACCAATACAATTTGGAGAAAACAATATTCTCTATATCTATAACATGTGTGTATCTGAGTGGTGACGAGGGGGGGGGGGGGCTCAAACGGAAGAAAATTAAACTTGCTGGAGGGCTATAAATCGTACAGCAAAATCAGTAAAGCTGGCAGGCATGCATTCTGCATTATTGGCCAAAAACATCAATTTTCTATCAGATACCTCTACTGGAATAGAAGATACATGGACTTAAAAAATCGGGGCCAAAATCACAGTAATTTAGATTATAAAAGTTTTCTATTTATTCATTTTTTTCTTTAAAAGTAACTATTATAGTTACAAATTAGATGTTTTTATATTTAAGGAGAACAGAGGAGAATTAATAACAGAAAAAAAAAGGAAAAAAAAAAAAAAGAAGATTCTTAAATGGTCACACTATAAGTGACTAAAACTTGGGATAATTTGACCCACATATATTTTGATACCCTGACACTACCTGAGAAGTTCAGTAAGTCATTTTTTAAATTCTGATTAACGTTCCAAACAATTATCTATCATCATGTAAAATTTGCAAAACAAATTGTTACCATCCAAAGGAACACCATTATACTGTTTTAGTGCCCTCAGTGCATCTGAACGGCGCTCAAATAAAACATCTGCTGTACCAAGTGAGAGACCAGATCTGTTATAATGGACGGATGCTTTTCGAAGAGGACCAAATTCAGAAAACAATTCCTACAAATACAAAAACACAGACATAAATAACACTTCTATTAAAATGTCCATTTTTATCAAAATATATATAAGCACAATGATTTTTCTAGAAGCCAGAGTTAGTCCAGCACTGATAGGTTTAACCTGATTTACTGATAGTGGACAATTGGCATACCTTATTCTGTCACTTTAGGGCTTGAAAAATCATCAAAATCAGTAATCAACAGGGTGCAGCTTATTCTATACCATATTACTGTATCAAAATAACATTATATTCCCATTGCATGTTTCCTGTTATGTGATAAAATCAAGATTAAAGTTCCAAAGGAAAGAAGAAGAAAACATCAGGGATTGAGATTGTATTCTTATAATGAGTAAATCAAACACCTCTCAGAGTACAACAAAATAATAAAATAAATTTCCTTTTACAGTCTGAACAGCCACCAAAGTGACCAAAAGAATATGAGCAGTACTGTGAAATTCAATTAACATTTGTGTAATTTATAAAAATTAGATGACATGTATTCTTCAATCTTCACTAATGATCATTAATAATGACTGCTGCTGCTTTCAACCAGAAAATTTTGACTCTGGTAATTCAACATGAAATAATATAATTACTGACTTTACAGGAAAATCTTCAGAATTTGTGTATCTTTTATGGTTTTCTGGCAAGTTTTCTTTCCTCCTGGATTTTGGCCAAGTTTGAGTCTCCTAACCTCAAATTTGTCTATGCATTATATTTTATTTATAAAAACAGATGTTGGGTAGCCTGATCATATTTGGCATGGAGAATAGCAATAACATATTCAGTACGTGCATCCCTTCTCTTTACAGAAGAATAGTGGTTTTTCTATGACTTGTTCACTTGTAAATGATTCTGAAGGTTAATTCTCCTAAATAAAAGCACAACTATCCAGCTTTCATCCACCACATACTTTAAAATTCATATACAGCAGACTCTCGATTTTCCTGGATAGATGGTAAAAAACAAATCCCAGATAATCGATTTCCTGGTTAATCCAAAAATACAAAGTCCCTGACATACGTTCCAGGACTTCTTGCTTCGTCGAGTTTTATGTAACTCGGGAACGACTAGTAACATATTGCTACTATATTATTATTGACAAATCTGAATTCAGCATGATACTTGTTAATGTTTGACCATTTCCATACATTCTTATTAGTTTAATTTTCTGATCCAACTCAATCGCTTTCCTTTTCTCGATAGATATACTAGTACGCTGTCACTTATTCTCTTAGTTGGCACCATGATAATGGTCAAAATGAAATTTTCTGTAAAAGAACTTCACAGGGTTAAGGCGAAACTCACTATTATCACCTCGCGCGAGCTCACATTTTACCAAAGCACATTTCTGGAGGTCAACAAAAAACAAAACAATTTGCACTTTCCGTTTTATTGGGCATTTCTGTTAGCGCAATCTATTATAAACGGGTAGTAAACTCGATCTTATTGTATTTGCGATACCATCGATAGCTGGAATTCTGTGGGTTTGTACGTTATTATGGTGAAATGTGTGTCTCCTTCACTGAAATCTTCAGTCATATAAAAAAAAACTGTAAATAACGTAACATAAGTCCGAAGCTATGTAAGCCGGGGACTTACTGTATCGAAAAATGTTCAGCAACCTACATAAAAAAGTATGACGATAGATAACAAACAAAAAAACTTACCACGCACTACTCTCGTGTCCAATACAATACTTCTGTTTATTTTTTACAATGTCGAGTATGGTTTGGTCACCAACATTATAACGGTTCTTTAGAGATTTAACGGATGCGCCGTTTTCAAACTTTTATATAATTTAAAGTTTTTGCATAAATGAAAGCACAACTCTTGCATTTGCCCATCATTTTCACGATTTCTAAACAAAAAAAATAAAAAAGTTATTATAAAAAAAAAATTCCAACATCACTGACAAATAACGAAACAAAATTTGTCCTTTTGCGGCGCAATGGAACATAACAATCAAAGCAACGCACTAAAACAAACTAAACAATCGGTCTCCTTTTTTTTTTTGAGTTAATCCGATCCCAGCTTTTTTTTTTTTTTTTTTTAAGGAGCATTAGCAACTAAGGCCATATTGCTTCGGGATATACGGTGGTCATTCCCTGACCTTTCCGCATCTGGTGGTGACGGGCTCGAACCCCGGTCTAATCAAGAAGCATGTGATACGCACTACTGCTCCTTCCCACCTGGCTACGGAGGCGCCACCGATCCCAGTAAATCAAGTCTGCTGTAGTTGCATCATCTCTCTAGCAAGCAGCAAAGAGACTATAAATTAAATAATTAATTACAAAAATGCATTGCACAAAAACATATTTAACAAAGCAACAATTTATATTGCAAAATTAGTTTAAAGAAATTTTTTTAGAAAGTGGAAAAATACTATATTTAATGTCTGAATTACATCAAAAGTGACCACCAGAGGTATTGAAGCCAGTCCTTCATCAAGCTGCAACCATTAAAGTATCAGTTACTTGGTCAAGTGCATTTATCAGTCTACTGGAAGATAATTTTCAGCTGCAATCATATCCATAATCATCCATCTGTTATGGTATTAATTAAGAAAAAAAAAAAAAAAAAACCCAGAAAATAGGTGAAAAATGTAGTGTGTTTACCTTAAAATAGAAACTGGATATTCATAGATGAGTAGAAAAAAAAGAGGTAAACATTGTAATGTATACTTATGAACAAGTATGATCTTGGCTCCTCAACAAACTTATGATATAGAAGCACAATCAGTGACAATTTTATCAGTAAAATGAAGTACTTTTTTTTAAAAAGCGCTAAAGGAAATAAAGCAGGCACTATACAAGTAATGCTCTCCAATTCTCACAGATGCCAGATAATGGACTTTTATGTATTTGGTTTTACAAATATTTCTAGAAATGTGCAGCTTGACGAATGAGTTGTTTCTTTTCTGAGTATTGTGTTATCAGATAACATTGTAAGAAAAAATTCTTCCTTTTATAAGCGGAGAAAGTGTCATTTATTTTACATTCAAATAATTCTTTGCCACTTAATGTACAACAAATTATTCATTATATTGTACATTAGCATTAGCATTAGTAGAGGCATTTGATGCAAGAAAGCAAGCTTATGCAGCATCAGCCAAAAAATAAAATAAAATAAAAAATAACCACTTCCACTTCACCCCTCTGTTCGTTCGAAATACCTGTCCAGCTGAGCCTTAAACTTATTTAGGCTATCAACTTCCACGACAAGGGATGGAAGTCTGTTCCACCAACCAACCACCCGCTGGCTAAAGGCAAATTTCCACACGTCTATCCTACATCTGTCTTTCCTCAATTTGAATTTATGCCCTCTCAGGTGATTATTCTGAGCAAGAGGAAGAATCCCATCAGCATTGAGCATGCTCAAACCATTCAAGGCTTTATACACCTCTATCAGATCACCTCGCTGGTGCCTAGTCTCCAGACACTGTAATTTGCAAAACTTAAGCCTTTCTTCGTAAGAGCACCCCCTTGTTCCATTCACCAATCTTGTTGCCCTTCTCTGTACTCGTTCCAGCAGCTCTACATCCTTCTTGAAATGAGGCCTCCAGACCTGTATACAGTACTCTAGGTGTGGCCTGACCACTGCCTTATACAAGGGAATAATCACCTCCTTATCCCTGCTAGAAAAATTCCTATATATCATCGACAATACAGCATGAGCTACTCTTGCAGCCCGTCTGCACTGCTCAGAAAACTTCATATCTGCCTGCACAACCACCCCCAGGTCCCTTTCATTCTCTACCACTGTCAGTGTAGTACCACAGAGTTGATACGTTGCTCTGGGGTTGCTGTTTCCCATATGTAGTACTTTACATTTGTCAATGTTAAACTTCATTTGCCACCTCTCAGCCCATCTGCTCAACCTTTCCAGATCCTGTTGCAGTAGCATAGTGTCAGTAGTGTCCTTGACAACCCTGCCAACCTTCTTATCGTCTGCAAACTTGGACATTAAGCTTGATATACCATCATCAATCTCATTTATAAATACAGAAAACAATAATGGAGCCAATACTGAACCCTGACGGACTCCACTAATAACATTAGTGCACGATGAGCAGTATCCATTGATTACCACTCTCTGTCTTCTCCCCCTCAACCACCCCTTTATCCATAGCAGCAATTTGCCTCCAATGCCACACCGCTCCAATTTGTGCAGCAGTCTTCCATGTGCAACAGTATCAAAAGCCTTTCTAAGATCCAAGTATATAATATCAAAGTTATTCCCTGCATCCAGTTCTTTTGTGACTGCATCATAGTATCCAATCAAATTGGTCAGGCAAGACTTCCCCTTAACAAAACCATGCTGTGTCTGAGCTATAACTGAAGTCTTGTATAGATGATCCTGCAGTGCTTCTTTACCACTGATTACCACTCTCTTACCACAGTCCATTGATTACCACTCTCTGTCTTCTCCCCCTCAACCACCCCTTTATCCATAGCAGCAATTTGCCTCCAATGCCACACCGCTCCAATTTGTGCAGCAGTCTTCCATGTGCAACAGTATCAAAAGCCTTTCTAAGATCCAAGTATATAATATCAAAGTTATTCCCTGCATCCAGTTCTTTTGTGACTGCATCATAGTATCCAATCAAATTGGTCAGGCAAGACTTCCCCTTAACAAAACCATGCTGTGTCTGAGCTATAACTGAAGTCTTGTATAGATGATCCTGCAGTGCTTCTTTAACCAGTGCCTCCATTAATTTTCCGGGAACAGAAGCTAAACTAACAGGTATATAATTACTTGTGTCGCCCTTTGATCCTCCTTTGTGAATTGGGGTCACATTTGCACATCTCCAGTCCATGGGTACTTCCCCTGAGTCCAAGGAAGCTCTCATAATTATGGCTAAGGGTTTGCTTACTTCCTTTGCTGCCTCCTTTAATATAACTGGAGAGATCCCATCCACCCTAGGTGCCTTTCTTGTATTTATCTTCAACAATTTCTCCTCCACTTTACTCTCAGTTATTACAAGATTCTCTAGCTTACTGCCAGAGCTGAATGTACCACTGGCATTCCACTCGCTGAATAACTCCTCATGTGTGAATGTCGATGCAAAATATTCATTTAGTTTGTTAGCTACTTGAGCAGGATCATCAACAGTTGACCCATCGATATCAAGTGGACCAATCTGATTCATCCCCTTCCTTCTAGAGTTTACATAAGTACTCTTTGCTGTTTTTCTTTGCATACCTTGCCAAAGATTTCTCGTAATCTGCCTTCGCCTGCCTAACCTCCTTTGTAACTTGGTTACAGATCAACTTGTATCTATCATAGGCTTCTGTGTCACGTGTTAATTTGTATGTATCCCATGCATTTTTCTTCTCTGCCATATGTCTCATTAGTTCATCTGACATGCACTTAGGCCTAAACCTTGAACAATATTTCTTAGTTTGTATGTAAAGTCTAGTAGCTTCCAAGATAAGTTCTTTGAATGCTTCCCATTTTGAATTTGCTGTTGGTAACATCATCAGTTGGTCCCACTGTATAGAATTTAAATACTGTCTCAGTCCATCGTAGTCGCCTTTACGAAAGCAATAACCCTTCCCTTTGCCCCTAATGGTAGTTACCTCTTTGAGTAAATCCCACTTCAGCACACTGTGATCACTACCACCTAGTGGTTCATTTACCTGCAGATTCTTAATGCATGAAGAATCACTACTGATAATCAAATCAAGAGTATTCCTCCCTCTAGTTGCCTCCCGAACATGCTGATGTAGAAAACAATCATCCAATAAATCCCCAAAAGCCTTGCTAGTGTGTGAGTGATCAGCCCCCAAATTCCAGTCAATATCTGGGAAATTAAAATCCCCCATTATAAGACTCTCTGATTTACTGGCCCACTCTATTCCCCTGTACAATTTCTTATTATACTCATCAGAGTCATTAGGCCTATAGCACACTCCTACTCTCAATTTTGATCTCCCAATGCTTATGTCACACCAAAATGACTCGACACTGCACTGTCCAGCAATGTCGACTGGCTTCACTTCCTTGGATTTTATGTATTTCTTAACTAATAGCATAACCCCTCCTCCCTTCCTATCCTGTCTATCCCTTCTGTAGACATTGTACTCCCCAAATTCCAGTTCTGCATTCCTTATATCTGTGTGACACCACGTCTCTGAAATCCCCACAATATCTGCCTTTGATGTTTTGAGCAATACCTCAAATTCATCATATTTATTTACTAAACTCCTAGCATTGGTGTACACGCAAGTATACATGCACCTGTTCTTTTTCTTAGCTACCCTAACACAACCCATGTGTTTACTTGTACCCCAATGATTCCCAGCAGTCTCTGAAATATCCTGCATCTTATTTTCCAGGCTGCGGCTCATTCCAATAGAAGCAGTGCAAGAATCACTTCCAACTCTGCCAGTAGCTACTGTTAATCTATTAGTCCTTGTACAGCCTGTCCTTGTATAGCACGATAGTTGTGTTCATAGAAACCCTCGTGCAATGCAAAATCGTGCAATATAAACAACAGGCCCTATGGGAAAACTGGGGTTAGGTGCCGACCACCCAAGATTGAACACACATTTGGAACCAAAACATTACCAAACACAATAAATAATCTGGTAATTTTAATCGTTATAAAATACTTAGGTATTTTATAACGATTAAAATACGTAATAAAAAATATTATAATATTTTTTATTTTTGTTATAATATAATAAATAATAAAAAATATTTATTTTTATTATTTATTTAAATAATAAAAATTTATTAATAAAATAGTAAAAAAATTTATTATATTAAATAAAATAGTCGTAATAAAATACTTACGTATTTTATTACGACTATTTATCACATGGTCTTTCATTTTGCTCAAAGCGTTTCACAAATTCATATTTTTTCTCTATCGACAGAGGCGGACGGGCCATAAGCCTTACCTGGGAAATCCAGGTGGGCCGGAGGCCAGTGTGATTTTGGCCATAAACCGTAGTATGAGGCCACTATAAATTTTCCCGGGTAAGAATTTTTGACCCTGTCTGCCTCTGTTTATCGATATTGCTTTTTTTTTTTTTTTCTCTCTGAATCTGCAGTGTCTTCGCCAGGACGCTTCCTTTTCACACCTCTTAAGTATTTTACTAATTTTTAGGAAATAAAGCACAATTACAAAATGGGGAGGCACGCTTGATACACATAAACAAAGCTGCGCCCGCTTAGCAACTGAATAAACAACACCGTAAAGGCCGAGATACACTATTAACACCTCACATTTATGGGGGTTACTACCATAAAATAATTTCCAGTTGCGTTTCTGCTAGTGGAATCTGTTATAAACTGGTAGTAAACTTGATCTAATTGCATTTGCGATTATATCGATAGCTGGAATTGTGTTGGTTTTTACGTTATTATGGTGAAATGTGTTTCCCCTTCACTGATATAAAAAACATAAATACATTTTCAGAATCTTCTCTTCATTCCTATCGTGTTGCGTTCGGTTGGGGTGATTCTGCGTTCGACTGCCATTTCTTGTAAACACAAAGGCGAATCGTGCATAAGCGAATTCGTTTCGTGTTATCTAAGATATCGTTCCCCTATTTATAAATCGTGTATGATCGAATTCGTGTAATGTAAACACGTGTTATACGAGGACCGACTGTATCTCCCCAATCTAGCAGTTTTCCGACCCACCTAACACTGCCTCGATAGCATCAGCAAACATTCTTGCACCCTTTCTATTTAAGTGTATTCCATCCCTGTAGAAGCAGTTTCTCCTGTTAACAAGTACAGACCAGGCTGAAAAAAATTCTACCCCTTGAGCCTTGCACAACCTTTCCAGGGCCGAATTGATCGACAGGGCTCTCATCATATACTCCCTCCTATCGTGTCTGGGCAGAATTGCAGACACTTTCAAATTCAACCCTAATTCACGGCTTTTTTTCAACAGTGACCTGCACTTGTTAAGTAATTCCGCCGGTCTCCTACTCTTAATATCATTAGTGCCAACGTGTACAACTATATCACCTTTTGTGCCCTTAAAATTTCAGATAGTACTTTGCCTTAACAACATTTAATAGCAATCCACTAACACAGTGTTTTCCAAACTGGGGTCGTCAAAACGGTGGTCAACCATATATATATACACATATGTTATATATATTTCAGTTCATCACTTTTTTTTAAAAAGTTTTTACATACGTTGTTTACAATAACATATTAAACTACTAATAATTAAAAAAAAAATTACATTTTTTTATAAACTCCATTTTTAAATAAGTATTTCAGATTTTAAAAGACTTTATGACTGCTGAATGCATTCATATAATGAGATTTATGACTGCTGACACTTGCCAGTGGCATGTCACATTTAAGCTTATAATAAAAGGAAAAATTTAAGCCTTAAGTAAATTTCTTAAACTAATTCCCTTACTATCAAATTTTATCAAACAGATAAAAATCAGGAGACTGATAATTAATATAACTACATACTTGCTAACTTTCAGAAATCAAAATATGTAAAACTTCTAATACACATCATACTTTGTACCTATTAGAATGTTTCTTCCAAATAGTAATTAATTAATGCATAGAATACAGCACAAAAGGAAAATTATTATGTCATTATAAAATGAAATAAACTGTATTTTTAAAGTTATATACTTTGTTTATATATTCTTAATTTCATTTTGTTTACATAGTTGGCTATTGAAAATATTTGCATTTATCTGTTAAAAGCATAGTAAAGGGTCTACTAAAACTATGGTAACTCTAGCGGCAAACTGCTTCCCATTAAGCACTCACTGAGCTAAATCATTGTCAATCAATCAATTTAACAAATGATCTTATAGTCTGTTATGCCCACATGTCAATAAGTTGTAGCCTTACTTGTTACTCAATGGATCATATAATCTTATTCGCTATTATGATATATGATGTTAACTTTATGCTAAAGACCTGTGAATGTGTAAATTACCAAAACAAATGACACTTATATATCACCAAGGATTTTCTTCATTTAGCCAGTCTTAAACGTCTGTACAAATATTCCCACTTAGTAACTGGTTAAACTGGCCATAAGCAATTGCTTCTTAGTGTAAAAATAAATGCTGCTAATTGAGGTAGAGCATATTCACCCATTTATTATTTTAGTCAGTTTCATTATGTCAAGATAGCTTAGAGAAATTTTCAAAATGGCCAGTTAGAATACAATTGGATTTCATAAGAATGGGCAGTTTTTTTGTTATTACTGATAGCATTCCTGCTTATTGGGGTGTTATGCTGCTGACTTGAGTGCACACAATAATCATTTGCAATTCTCTGTAGCAGATATCACAACATTGCTGAGTGAGCATACACACATTATTTGTCTAATATGCACGTAGAAAGAAAACAAGCTGACAAAGCATATATATATTATGTTTACTGAGTATGTAGCAGGGACATTGCAAACAGTTTTCATAAATTCCTTCTTTATCATAGCAATATATAATATATACTTTTTCACAAAAGTGAAAAAGCAGAAACTGATTACTTAATGCTATTTACAAAAATGAACACTAAAATTAAAAGATATCTTTAACTAAAATATAACGCACACATTATAAAATGCATATGTACTTTCTTTTCTGCCTTTAAAATACAAGAGCACATACCAATACAAAGTGTGGCTATTATATGACTGTTGCAATAAAATAAATATAATGACATGTTTTGTACCTTACAAGTTATCCCCCTTCAAAATAATTGTCTGGGATTTGCACACACTGTTCGATACATTTCTTCTGAGCACAGAAACATTTCTTTAAACAAGTATTCTTCTTTAAGCCATTTTAACATTTGGATCATTTTTTTCTGAATGTCTTCAATGGATTGAAAATAGGTTCCCTTAAGAACACTTTTCAGTTAAGAGAGGAGAAAAAGTCACAAGGGGCTAGGTCTGGCAAGTAAAGTCATGATCACACACAGGGATTTTTTTTTTTTTTTTTTTTTTCACACACACACAGAAAGTGCATTGTCCCAATGGAGCATCCAACCATCTTTCCACAATTCAGGTCTCTTCCTTCGAAATTTTTCACACAGCCTTGTCAGAACTTCGATGTAGCATATTTGATTGACAGTCTGATTTGGTGGATGTATTCAACCATAATAATTCCTTTAATGTCGAAAAAAAAATAAGAAACATGGTTTTCATTTTGGATTTTGACATTCTTGCTTTTTTTTTTTTGGACTGGGGGATTGTTTTGTCTTCCATTGCATCGACCATCTTTTAGTTTCTGGGTTGTACTGGAACAGCCAATTTTAATCACAAGTAATTACAGTAGTCAGAAAGTCTGGACCTTCTTCACTTTTTTTTAAAACATCTTCACAAACTTGGAGTCTTCTCATTCTTTGATCTTCATTCAAAATTTGTGGCACCATTTTAGCACACACTTTTCTCATGCCTAAATTTTCAGTAAAAATTTAGTTTGTTTCTTTGTCCATATTGAGTTCTGATGCAACCATTCTAATGCTTAAACAATGATTGCTTCTAATCAAAATCCTTACCAATTCCACATTTTCATCAGATTTCATGGATACTAGATGGCTTGGTCGTTCATCGTCTTCCACATTCTTCCTTCTAAAAATCTTTTATGCCGTAAAAACATGCAAACTCTTGACATAGTATCTCTTCCATAACTTTGATGCAACAACTAAAACTTTCGGTTGGCATTTTCTTTAGTTTTGTTAAAAATTTGAGGTTGATTCATTGTTTGATTCTTTTGTCTCATTTTTCTTGCAAAAACACAAGGTAATGAAAACCTGTCTCGCTGCAAAATGAACAAGCGCATTGGAATGTGATTTGGCAGAAAACTAGGGAAAGGTTCAAGGTCAACCAATGTGCCTTTGTTTCACTTGGTGTGTACTAGCTGTGCACAGTCTTATTATTTAATAGCTACACCTTGTATATGCATTCTTAAACTCTTGAAGATAATGCTCCCTGCTTTGGTCACCTGACACTGCTATTTGTATATGAAGTATCTAGAGTCTGTGCATTATTTTTATTCCTGGAGCAAATAACTTCTGACTAACACAAGTCTGGAACAATACTCATACAAAATAAATAAAATGCACATATCTATACCTGTCCTGATATCTTTTTCAACAGTGCAGTGTTTTAAAGGAAACTTAAAATATCACACAAATTATAATTTAATGTGAATGAAAAACAGAAATGCTATCGCTCTGATGATGTGGAATTTCTGCTCAATTATATTATTCAATTACAGGTCCCACATCAGCAAAATTATGTTTTCTTTCTGGTTTTGTTCACAGTAAATTATAGCATTTGTGACATTTAAGTTTCCTTCAAAAATAACTGCTGTTGAAAAAATATACAGAAAGATATGGATGTGTAGCTAACGCTAGGATTTGTTTATTTTTCTGTAAGTGTATCAATAAATAAATGCACCCAAAAAGGAAGCTTCCTGTAAAACAGCGTAAGACATGTTTTTCTAAAAATTTTAGATAAAAACTATAAAAATTTGCAGGCATATAACTGTTGTATAACTACTTATATACTTAAAAAGTGAAATGCACAAGGCATAATTATATGAGTTTTAAGTAATTAACAATATTATTTTGGTGTAGATACACCATAGTTTACCCATAAACAAACTACGTATGTAGCATAAAAGGCATCGTTTTAATTTTTAATTATCTCATATTGTGGCTGCCTTCACAACGAGATACTAAGTATCGCACTACTTTGAATAAGTAATGCTTCTCTAGTAGAGAAGACTACCGTTATTTATTCTCAGTGGATACCACCACCCAGACGGCACAATTTCGAAGCTGGCCTATCATCAGTAGGTAGGCAGGTACCTTGGTAATGCAACATGCCATCACAGTTGCAAAGTGATTCCACAATATGAGAGATGCCAAATGGTGTACAGATAATGTATTTAAAAAATGAAATGCACAAGGAATAATTATATATGGGTTTTAAGTAATTAACTATATAATATCAGTGTACCCATAAACTTTACGCATGTAGTATAAAAGCCACTATGGTTATGACAAATGGGCCTGGAGTACTATTAACGTATTTATCCAGTAAATCATGTATTTATTTAACTTTAAATACATAGGAGCTTTTGAGACATTCGTGTCTCTTTATCAAATAATTTTGAACATAACGTATACAATTATGCATGTAATGAGGCGAGTGAAGGCACGTTATTCATTAAACTGGTTTCTATTGTTGCCGCATGGACTAGTGCTGTTTTACTCCAGCATTTGTCGAGGCATAAAATGGCTGTCTCCAAGATGGGGGGGGGGGGAGTCTCATGCCTTTGCAGCGGTTTATGGCCTTCGAACTGTTCAATTATTGAGTGACTCTAACCATAGACGGTGGCAAAAGTGTCGTGAGTCGTCTAATATTTCGTAGTCACATTTTGGATTGAGATCGTGGTGGGTAGTCCAAAAGTGCTCCACGACTGCAGACTGATCGGTCTCAGCCACTATGGTGTATCTACACCGGTCTTATACAGTTAACTAATTATATACATATATAGTTTGGAAAAAAAAAAAAAAAAACACATTCTGAAAACTTTATCAAACATGAAACATCAATGCAAAAGATTTTCCCAAACATATACAGTACTGATAGATCTGACCATTCTCATATTTTAAGGACATCTTCATCACAATAATTTTGACAGGGCAACATATTTCTACCCATCCTTTGTACTCACTTTTATATCAGAATCTGAGACTCCATAATCCAGATTAGAAATAACTAGTTTTGCTCCTCTTCCTATTGATATGGCACTTGCATTTCTTCCTCCTCTTCCTCTCCCACGCCTACTTATTCTACCAGTATTTCCCTGTCTGAAAACAGTCTACAGTGAACAGAAAATGTACATTAATAGCTAAATTCAAAGCCAAGGCTATATGCAATTATAAGAAAAATAAAATAAAATAATATATCCAAAATAGTGTAGATATAAAAAACATTATATTCAAAGCAGTTGCTAACAAATATGAGACCTGAAAAAGAGCACAGCACTTATAAATCTCATTCACAAACGATATATATTTCAACTGAAATTACTGCAAGTCCGTCTCCTCTTTCCTGCATATAATATTTAACTGGCTGATGCCAAGACAGCTGCAGGTATACATTTTTCTATGGCTTTAGCTAAAAAAAAAAAAAAAAAAACACATTCTGTGGATGTCACGATTATCAGCAATTTCAAAAATTGTAAAAACTCAAGTGAGGAAATACTGAGGATTAAGACCCCAGATACTTCCTCCTCCACTAGGTTTTGAGCCCCACCTCTAAATTTCAAAACATAAAATTATAAGATATAACACACCTTATATACAGATAGGAACAACAATGGCATGAAAGTAAATAGTTCCTTCACTTTATAGAGTAATCCATTTCCACTCACAAGCCAAATAAAGAAACAAGAAAACAAGAGTTCTTTTTAGAGTATGGATATGTAAACAACTGTCTTTTGACACCTCTGCTGTTAAAACTCAGAAGTACTCAGTACCATACAAACATGGCTCAAGGCAGGGTATTCAGACAATATATGCATAGTGCGCATGCACGAATAGTTACTGTGGTGTTGTGTTTGTTCTCCTGCAAATGTATGCTAGAATGAATGATTTAAGATGAATCTGTTCCAACATTTTTATACACTATGGGTCAGTGAGCATTGCTCTTCATAACTCTGAAGAAAGAAGTACTCGAATGATAGTTTTCAAGCGATAGTAAACGAAATTTATGTTCCTCTTCAACAAGGTATCTCATATAATTTCTATAGGCAGCCACGAAGCTGGGAAGTTTTCAGTGTAAGGATTACTGTCTCGCAGGTTAACCAAGGTCAGTCACTTTACTGTTTTTGTCTGATTATAGCCTGTAAGGTCACCTGTCATTGTTCCTACAAAGAGGACTGTGCCTTTCAAAAGACTACTGATTAATCTGCAGTGGTATGACCTTAAGTACTGCATGTAGTTCAAATTAAGACTGTTCTAAGCTTATCTCAGGAATCGCACTTAACCCTTTGAATGTATTTTAAAGAATTCTAAAGTATTTCAACTAATTCTCTGATAAGTTTACTGTAAAATTAGTTCAGATAGCAATAATATTGTTTCGAATATTGTATATTTTATATTTTGCATTTAATTTTTCATTTTAACTTACATATTAAATTTTAATTTTAATATAAAAAGAAATTTACTGTTTTTACTGTTAATTACAATGGCTCCGCAAGTGCAAATTATTTGCCATATGTGTAAAAAGAAATGCAAAGACTTCCTCCAATGCAATGCGGTCTTGTGTACTATATAAAATGCATAGATTTGTCAACCGTAAACTGGAAAAAGATGTCACAGGCAGCTATCGACTAGTGGAAAGGTCCCTGTTGCATAAATTACAGGCAGACGAAAAATGAAAATAACTCAGGATCAACCCCAACGGATCTTTTAAGTCTTTCCGATGGTGAATCTCAGTGTTTCACCTCATCGTCAAATGGCACTCAACAGAGTGGGCCATCCGAGGACATACCTCATGACGTGGTATCAGAGCAGACAAATTGCTCCTTCTCTCACCTTCTTAACCATGAAGTCTCACAAGTTGAAAAGCCAAATGAGATGACCACGAAAATGATTTTTCAAATCCTGGACACTCAAAAATCCATGATGACCTCTCTTCTTGACGAAACTAAAAAAATCAGGTCAGAAAACGCCCAACTTCGCGAAATAAATCATATCTCACTACGAAAAATTTTGGATTTAACAAATCTTATTCAAAACTCCAGTAGATCCTTCAGTCCTACAAGTAACTTGGCGAAATCTATGGAAAATCCTACATTTCAACAGACTCCAACTCCTATAGCAGAAGCCACTTACGCATCTATTGTAAAGCATCCTCCAGTATATGCTTCGGTTACTAGTCAATCTCAGAAAGCATGTAAATATGGCAATAGATCTGTCAATCCACTCCAAGAAGATGTCATTTCCTCCAGGAGGCAGGCAGATCAGTGGACAATGGAAAGAGCAGTCCCTAGAACTAAAAGTTCAACCAAGGGTATTTTTGTCTTGCAACTTGAACCCCAACTGTGCAGTACAGAAGTAGAGCGGCATATCAGAACTCAACTGCAGATAAAAGTAAACGTAATAAATAAGAATTCCAAACATGATTCGTACAGCTCTTTCTATCATCATCATCAGCCATTTTCAATCCACTGCAGGATGAAGGCCTCTCCAGCAACTTTCCAGTTCCTTCTGTTTTGAGCACTGGCCATCCATTTACTACCCACAAACTCATGAATTTCAGCTATCCATCTCTGCCTTTGTCTTCCAGGTTTTCTTCTAGCTCCTCTTATATACCATTCTGTTATTTTCTTAGTCCATCTGTCATCATGTCTTCGAGCTATGTGTCCTGCCCAAGACCATTTTAGTTCTTTAGTTTTGATAAGAATGTCCTTTACTTGAGTTTGCTACCTAATCCATGTGTTTCTCTTCTTATCTAACAGTCTGATTCCCAATATAATTCGTTCCATTCTTCACTGTGTAGTTCTCAGCTTCTCTTCCATTCTTTTGGTGAGTGCCCAATTTTTACTTCCATAAGTCATGGTAGGGAGTATACATTGGTTCATTATTTTACGTTTCAGACAAACTGGGATATTGCTCTTCAGTATGTGACTATATTTCCTGAATGCTATCCATACATAATTTATTCTTCTCTTGACTTCCAGCCATTTATCATTATTACAGCTAATAACTTGTCCCAGATAAGTATATGACTCCACCTTTTCAATTACTGCTGCTTCAATCATTATTTCCCTTTCTGTGGCATACTTGTTCATCATTACTTTTGTTTTAGCCATATTCATCTGTAGTCCAAAATCCTTACTAACTGTGCATAACTGATTAAGATTTTCCTCTTAATTCTTTGGGATCGTGGCTTATGACCACAATGTCATCTGCAAATTGTAAATGGTTTAGGTACTCTCCGTTCACATTGACTCCTTTCTGTGACCAGTCTAATCTTCTGAAAGCTTCCTCAAGGGCAGCAGTAAACAGCTTCGGAGATATTGTCTCCTTGTCGAACTCCTTTCTCGATTTTAAATTTCCTACTGTCTTTGTCTAGTCTAATAAAGGAGATAGCATTCTCATATATTTTCTTCAAAATCATAATATGTGAGGTATCTATGCCTTGTCTTTCCAGTGCCCGAAACATTGCCTTATGCTGTATGGAGTCAAATACCTTTTCATAATCCACAAATGCCAGGCCTAATGGTGTTTTATATTCATTTGCTTTCTCCATTAGCTGTGATATTACGAGAAGGTGATCCATAGTTGAGAATCCTGTCCTAAAGCCAGCTTGCTTTTTCGGTTGATTCTCATCAAGTATTCTTTCTAATCTGTTAGTAATGACCCTTGTGAACAACTTGTAGATGTGGGATAACAAGCTAATTGGTCTATAATTTCTAATTTCTGATTTATCTCCTTTCTTATGCAGCAAAACTGATTGTGTTATTCCACTCCTTAGGCATCACACCTTTTCTAATGCACTTTGTGAAGAGCCTTGCCAGTTTTTGTGTTATGTCTCTTCCTCCCAATTTTAATAACTCTACAGTAACTTCATCTTCCCCCGGGGCTTTCTGATTCTTCATTTTCTTCAATGCATGTTCTACCTCACTAGGAAGAATATCGGGTATGTCGTATGTGTTGCTAATTTGCAATCCATCTTCCCCACTGCAATCCATCATTCACTTGCTCCTTGTATAATTCTCTATAGTAGTCTTCTGCTATTTGAATTATGCCTTCTCTGCTGTTTATAAGTACACCATCGCTATTCTTCAGTTTCAGTATCATTTGTCTTTCTGTATTACTGCTCATGGCTGCTGATTTAAATCCTTTGTTTTTCCTTAATGCTTGTTCTACTTTTCTTGTGTTAAATCTTATGTCCTCTCTTAGTCTCTTTCTAATGGCTTTGCATTTTTTTTTCCTTGTCAGTGTTTATCTTGCTCTTCATTCTTCGCCTTCAGTTCATCATATCAAGTGTTTCTTGACTAATTTTTTATTCTTTGGATTTCTTTTTCCCTATAGGTTTCTTGGGCTTTATCACTTTCAGAAAGTTGTAATATTCCTCGTCGATATCTTGATCTTGAGCAGTCTGCAGAAGCTCAAACTTGTTCTTAAATCCCAGTACATACTGCTTTTTCTCCTCTTCTGTTATCTCAAACACCTTTGTATTATTTACTCAAGTCAGTTTTTTTCTTTCCTTTCTTTTCCTATATCAAGTGTACATCTTACCATTCTGTGATCACTTCCAACATTTACCTTATTCAGGGCGGTAACATCATTCACAATATATCTTCTGTTAGTGACGATGAAGTCGATTTCATTAGTTGTTAATCCATTTGGACTCTTCCATGTCCACTTTCTGCTCACCCTTTTCTTGAAAAAAGTGTTCATTACTGACAATCCTTGAGATTCTGCAAATTCCACAAGTCTTTCGCCTCTTTCATTTCTTTCACCAATTCCAAAATTTCCTATAGTTCCCCTTTCTATGCTGTTTTGTCTTTTTCCAAACTTAGCATTGAAGTCCCCCATAATAATAGTGTAGTGGGTTTTCTGCTCATCTAGAAGACTCAATTTCGGTGTACATTTATTCAACCTCTTCATCATCATGGCTCGATGTTGGTGCATAAATCATTTTAACCTTTAGCTTGTACCTCTGAGAAATCTTGAGTATTAGCCTTGACACCCTTGGTGATGTACTTTTGAATTCCAAAAGGTTGTTTTTTAAATCTTTATGGACCAGAAACCCAACTCCACCTTCATTACTTTCACTGTTTCCATTGGTGTACAGCAGATTTCCACTTGATAAACTTTAAGTGATTCATTTCTTCTTTTTGTTTCAGCCAAGCCAATGATATTCCAATTCACATTTTCTAATTCCTTTTCCAGCTCTAATATCCTGTCTTCACCGATGAGTGATCTTATGTTGTAACAGGCCAAGTTCAGTTTCCGTGCATGGCAGCCTGGTCGTACCCAGAGATTCTTAGCACCCTCTACTTCCACTCTGATCGTCTCGCTGCCATAAGAGGGGGAGTGAAAGCTGCTGGGAACCGAGGGCCATTTGTTTTGTCATGCTGTCATATGCTGGAGGGTTTGGTCTTTTCCTCTTCATGCTGACCAGGCGTCTTGAAGAGAACCACTCTACACGTTCGTTGCCACCTAAGTGACGTAACAGGGCTTACCATCGAGAAGGTGTGCATGAGTGGATTTTAGGGAGGCAGGCCAACCGGACTTCTCCTAAATCTTCTGTAATAGAAAGATATTGGATCCATCAGTGTTTTAGACTGAGTGTCTGATAACACACAGGATACCTGTTCCCCTCTAAGCTCTTTCTATATTCAGTGTCAACAAACAGATTTTGATCTATTACTAAAGGATATCTATTACTGTTGGCCTGAGGGAGCCATTATTCGGCCTTTCTATGGATGCCCCCCTCTTCCTGGTACTAGGTCATCAGCCAGTGACTTAGCTATCGAAACTAGTCAACGGGAATGACAATTCGAGCATTTTTCAGATATTCTGGAATCTCAACTGGGAAGAACCTCTATAAATAATTCATCTATCTCTTCATCCTACCAAAATTTGAATGACTCTATAACTCTTGTGAAAATACCTTTCTGTCATGTCAATTGCCAACAATTAAACCAAATAACTTATGCCTTACTACAGCATCAAAAGATGCAATTACTGTATTCTATATGAACGCACGCAGTCTTGTAAAACATAATGATGAAATCCTCGCTCAACTGACATCATGGAATCTTCATCCAGACCTGATGGTTTTTACTGAGACCTGGTTCTCTCCTGAAGTTTCAATCCGATTTCAAGACTATGCTCTCTTTCACAGTTGCAGATGTGATTCTAAAGGGGGTGGAGTTGCTATTTACATTCACAATCATCTGCGATACTCTGCCATTCCTATCACAAATCTGCCTGATCAAGATTGTGAAATCACTTTTATCCACATTGCCTCTCTGGTGATTGGGTGTCTATACCGACCTCCCTCAGCTTCAGTCAACAGTTTCTTTGTAACTCTTGACAATATTCTATCTCACTTCACAAGCAAATCCCTTAGTCTTCTGCTGATGGGAGACTTCAATATTAACATACTTCAAAGCTCTTCCTCTCAAGTGCAAGACCTCCTAGATGTCATTTCTTCCAATGGTTTTTCTCTTCTGACTGACAGAATTATCCTGACTAGAATGGGAGAATCCCACAATTCCCTTCTTGACTTCGCAACCGGGGAATGCTCACTAACCTATGCAGTACTGGATGCAACCATTTCTGATCATCGTCCCATCTTAATGGTAATTGAAAATGAAGAAATTGTGGAAGAGATCATGCACACTTACAGATCTGTCACTCCAGGCTCTCTCAATCAGCTCTGTTATGACCTCCAGCAGTCTTCGTGGGATGGGGTGATTGCTACAGATGATCCTGAAATTGCGACGAACTTCTTCTTTGAGCAAATCCTAAATAGTTACGAAAAATGCATTGTCATACATCAGGATCCCAGGGAATAAAAAGACCACTAGGCCAAGACGGAAATTATGCCCATTTATCTCAAACAAAATTTGTAACATTCTAAAGAAAAGGGACAAACTTGCAAGAATTACTAGAGAAACATGAAAGGAGGCAGATAAAAACAAATACACAACGTACAGAAACAAAGTCACCGACAGTATTCGGCCGGAGAAAAGGAAATATTATAGTTCCCAACTTAAAGGCATCATTACAAGGAAGGAAAAGTGGACAGTCTTGGACAAGCTACTACCTGGAAGGAAAACAAAATCAGAGCTACATTGGAGATGTAGTTGAGAACGAGGTACTCATTTCAGATGACCAGGAAAAAGCCGTAGCCTTCTGTAATCACTTTATCTCAAGTGTGAATAACCTTTTTAAAGACGAAGTTGACTCTAGAGATAATGCAACGAGAGAATCTGTCAAGCACTCAATGAGGAGCTCTTTTTTTTCTCGCTCCACTCTCAGATCAAGAGATTTTAGAAGCAGGACATCAATTAAAAGTTAAGGGAGCTCCTGGCTTTGATGAAATATCTCCTGCTCTGCTGAAAAAGGTCCTTAACTCAATTCTAACACCACTGAAGTATATTTACAATCTTTCCTTTCAATCTGGTAAATTCCCGTCTCAATTCAAAAAAGCAGTCATTGTTCCTGTTCCTAAGGGGGAACACTGCAACTCTATCAACAATTTTCGTCCAATAGCTCTACTCTCAGTTTTTGCAAAATTATTCGAAAAATTCTTCACGGCAGAATCATGGGCTTCCTGGAAGTCAATCAGCTTATCCATCAACAACAGTACGCTTATCGTTCGAAAAGATCCACTGACCTGGCAATTGTTGACTTCTGCTCTAGGATCACTGACTGTCTTGAAAAGGGTCACTATGCAATAGTACTCAACAATCTTGGCTTGAGAGGAAAAATTAACCTTCTCCTTGAAGACTACCTTACTGATAGGCCATTTTTTGTTAAAACAAACCAGTCTTTTTCAAACATTTCTTATTTCTCCAGGGGAGTACCTCAAGGCTCACTTCTGGGGCCTATCCTATTTGTTCTTTACATTAATGAGTTTCTCTCTCATCTTCCATACCTAGTAGCGGATGCCGATGACATTTCCATTCTAATCACTGATAAAGACCCTAACCAGCTTCTCTGCCCAGATCTCTGCCCTACTCTCTCGGAAATACATAGTTGGCTATAAAAGAATCAGCTTATACTAAACCCAGAAAAATCCAAATATATGGTGTTTAGGATGAAAAATAAACCATTAAATATTGATTTTGAAATAACATACAAAGGAAAACAACTTGAAAGGGTGAATGATACCAAGTTTCTAGGAATCTGGATAGATGACAAGCTGAGTTGGGATAAACAAATGATCACCTTATGAAAGAAGATTTCGTCACTAGCAGGAATACTCGCCCGAGCCTCTGCCTGGGTACCTCCTTCCCTTCTCAGACTAGTATTCCTTTCCTTAATACAGCCTCACCTCACATAGGGAATCATCTCATGGGTTATGACCAGTCAAGATAACCTTGCGAGAATCAATTCAATTGTCAATCAATGTGTTCGTTCAATTTTGGGCCTTCCCCGGAATGCATTGGTGACTTCGAGATATAAGGAAGCGAGACTCTTAAGCATCTACCAACTGATACAAAAAGCTGAGGCGGTCTTTGTCTACAATGCTTTGAAAACACCAAACTTTCCTCCTCTCTTCAGATCCTTTTTTATAACAATAGAAGAAGAAGAAGGAATAACATATAATTTAAGAAATGAAGCGAACCTGAAGGTTGCGCTTTTTAGAAAAGTTATAGGTCAGAAAAATATAAAATACAGAGGCGCAAAAATCTGGAATAATCTTCCTGAAAATATCAAAAATGCCATTTCACTAAACAGGTTCAAGAAGCTCCTAACTGAACACATCACCAGAGATGTCTGATCTAAATCACCTTCCACTCAACTCCTGAACTTTCCACAATGCATACCAGTTTGGAAATTATATAAACAAGTTGAAGGAATAGCTGTCAAAAAGCTTGTAACACTACGCAATTATTTCATAATTTTTTTATTTCATACTTGTTATTGAAAAAGTACTCACAATGTAATTATAAGTACTGTTGTTAACCACGCGACATGTGTGTTTGGTTTACGAAGTCTCTGTAATGGAATGTAGAAACATGTCCGATTTATGATGTATCTGTTAAATAACACCTGTGTAATTTCAGGTTTGGTTTTATTGTTATCTTTTTCAAAGGGAACACCCCCTAAAAAGCCTCTGGCTTATGTGTTCTCTCTCCCTTCTTGCTGTTATCTCCCAACAATTGTAACACAAAATAGGGATAAATAAATTATCAAATATGCACAACAAATACACTGCCATGGCATTACTAAAAACTCATTTTTATAACTTTCCATCTTGCATAAAAATACATGATCTCATGACCAGAAAAATTATATGGATGTTCATATAATTCATGAATTTTATTTAAATTTATATTTGTCTATTCCTTTAGAAATCACAACTGACCACTATCTTCATATGGCATAACAATGTTAACTTGTAAAAAGACAGAGCCTGCCAGTTTGGCATTCCTAGTATACTCATTACCACATTGCCTTTTCTGCCAGGATTATAGAATTTGGGTCATACTGTGTGATAGTACTAAAATGGTATACTACTACTGGTAGCATGGGCTGGCAGTTTGACACCTGATCCAAATTAATTTATTTGTTAATTTATTTTCAACATAAAAAAAAAGTGTCTGATTAACCAATCTTAAACCATCAGCAGTAACAAAAAGGATTACTCTTCCTCCAAGGGTGCAGAATCACTTCAATTCCATGTGCGTACATTTCAAAAATCAGAAAAAAATAATTCAAAATTGTTCAATTTTTTGGTGCCATTTTTTAATATTAAAAATTAGTGTTCCTATAACAGGAACACTGCTACATGAAATGTTGAAGTGCATGCATCAGTAAAGCCAAGAGTGGTATCAATAATTGTATGTGACATATGTTACGCAACATATAAATATAATTAGGTTTAACTTAATCCCTGAATTTTTTCTAAATGTGAAATAATTAAAACAGATTTTCAATTGTGTGGAAGGAATAGATAAAGAGCATAAGTTGTTCAAATATTGTCTAGGGTTTCACTGATCCTGTGCACCTGTCTCAGGATTAATCAGAAGAAGCAGGGTTCCCCCCAGAGCTATTACAGGTTTTTTTAGCCCACAAAATATGCAAATAACTTCTCGAAAATCTGCTACCAATTCCTTAAATGCCGATCTTCAGGTAATTCTCCAGTGGGGCAAAGACAACTCAGTTGATTTCAACCCTTCTAAAACTCAGTCTTGTCTTATATTTCGCAAAAAGGATTCTTCTGCCCCTATGCTTATGTTTAGTGACACTCTGATTTCTAGGCAAAAGGATATATCTCTTTTGGGGATTACACCGTGACTTCTAATCTCTCTTGGCACAAGCACATTACTAATATTGCTTCCTCTGCATCTACAAAACTTGGTTTTCTCTTTCGCTCTCAGTGTTACTTTTCTTCCAAGCTGCTCACTCTGTATAAATCGCAAATCCGCCCTGCCATGGAATATTGTTCCCACATCTGGGATGGTGCCCCCCAAACCTCTCTCAGGCTTCTTGATTCCATTCAGAAGAGGACAGTTAGGTTAATTAATGATTCATCTCTAACAGATTCTCTCCACTCACTTTCTCATAGACGTACTGTTTCTGCTGCATGCCTCTTCTACAGATACTTCCATGGGAACTGTTCTTCTTCTGAATTGGTTTCTATAATTCCCGCTCTCTCTTTCAAAACAGTCCGAACATGTGCCACCACTAGCCAACGTCCGTTTACTGTCCAACTTCAAACTCACAGAATCAACTTTTCATCTTCCTCGTTTATTCATTCAACTGCCGTTTTCTGGAACAACCTTCTTTCATACGTATTTCCTGAAAATTACAGTCTACAGAAGTTCAAGTCCAATGTCAACAATATCTTCTTTCGTCTTCTCAACCTCCAACCCAAGCACGGTAGTAAGTACTATAGGTTCTAATACCTCTCGTGTTTAGGGTTTACATAAAAAAAAAAATAATAATAATAATTAGAGTACTATGAGAACTGAACCAGTGAATATGGACAGAGTAGAAAATGCACCAAAATAAAATTCCCAAGGGCAGAAGTTATTTAATATGCTAAGCAATTTGCAACAAAAGGATTAAAGTAAAAAAAAAAATATTTTTTTTTTTTTTTGGAAAAAGACTAATTTAGCCACCTAGAAATCTGTTCTCCATTGCTTAATTTTGTGTTTAAATACAGTATATATATTAAAGCTTCCACTTGATTCAACTTTAATTCATATTGACATGACCTACTTTAACATAATGTTTTATAATTTCAATAATTAACACTGATCAGAACATCAAGACAGAATAATAAATGCATTTGTATCAAGTCCTTACAATATATATGCAAAACAGGAGGGCACTACTACACTTGCATAACTGGCTGGTGCCACATGCAAGCCACTTCCCAGCAGTCCTCTGGTCATGTATATAAAATGAGATGCACTAAATTTAGTATTACAAGCAAGCAAGGCAACACAAAACAGACCTCAATGACTTTAAACAGGTATAAATAATGGAGCATGGCTAGCAGGAGTATCTATGACAAATATGGGGGAGGGGGAATCATTAATGTGTCACAAGAATGGCCTCAAGGTGATATCAACATATGTAAAAGGAAGACTTCATCAATGAAATGTAACAGCGGCTGACAATGTACACATTCAATACAAACAAGTGTTACCTGTCTTCTCAAACTTCAACATATATATGTTACAGTTAAAGCCCATTACAATGAACACCATTTTAACAAATATATTACAAGTTTCTGGCTGATTTCCCTTGTTATTAGTGTTTTAGCCTTGTTTGAATAAAAACTTGACAAAAAAATTTAGTACAATAAATTACTTTCAAAGCCCATTATGCCTAAAATGTGCCAGTGTAGAATGAAAGAAAAAATTATATTGAAAAATTATGAGTAGCACAGTGTAGCCACATTATAAATATGGCTTAAAGAAAGGAAAAAAGGTGTATATTAAAAACAAAACTGATGTATTAATACGTGGAGAGTAACAATGAGTTCAGCACAACACTGGTAGAACTGGATATTTTTTTAAAACTCTTATTTGTAAAACAGCTTACCACAGAAGTCTGTTGCATCAACAGGTTTTAACATCCAGCATGTACCATCTCTACACCTGTCTCTCATTGAGCTTTTGTAATTGTGATTGACAAAGAAGGTGGGCCTCACTAAGTTACTGGCAGGGAAGGGTAGTGTTTTGGAATATTATTATTATTATTAGCCATATGGTGCAAGGAAGCCTGAAGCTTATGCTGCACCAGCCAAAAAAAAAATTCACTGATTTACGCTGAATGAGAGAGAGAGAGGGGTAGAAAGGAATCACCAAGAAAGAGAAGAATGATGATATTCAGCTCAGGATCCTGGGTTTGGGCTTGGCAAACCCAGGGTCCTGAGCTGAATATCATCATTCTTCTCTTTCTTGATGTATTTCTCATCATTATTAGGGGATGGTAGTCAGCATCTATCATAAGCAACATGAAATAATTGTTCCACATTTTTGCCTGCCCATTCCTTTAAATTATCCAGCCATGAAATTCTACTTCCTCTCACCATTAATTCTTCCGATCAGAATGATTTGTGGCATATTCTTCTTATTGTCTCTTAATGTGATCAAAAAAAGAGGTTTTTCGTTTCTTGATTAGAGACAGCAATTTCCTTTCTCTGCTGACCAATCTCATACGCTCTTTCATGTCTGGGAAGAATTGTAGACACTTTCAAATTTATCCATTTGTAACTTTAGCAATCCACAGAATGCATAATATTCTTCTATACATGTATATCTCAAATTTTCACGATGCTGATGTTCCTGGAAAAAATAATGTGGTTTTCCATGCAATTATCTGAAATTCAGCTGTTCCAGCACCTCTTGCTTTCACCTGAATATCTACAAACTGAACTGCTTCCCTCAGTTTGAAGATATCTCTTATTTTATTGCAGCTTTGTTCACCATGTTACAATGCCACCCTTGGATTCTTATAGTATTTCTTAAGGTTGCCCTTCCCACTATATCCAGTTAGCATTGCCTGTATGTATTTCTAGCATATATTTCCTGACTATTGTTAATGGTGGGTGTGAGAAGCTGAAAACCTGTAATTTATATTTTTTTGAAAATAAATGTTTAACATTATTAGTTTTAATAAACTGTAAGCCCTTTTATTAATCTTTACTGCTTTATAAACTGAGATTACCCCTGGACCATGAAAATATATATGCATTACATTTGAAATGAAAAAAAAACTAAAGAATTTTAAGTTTGCTTTTTTTTTTGTGGCTAGCTGTTCAGTTAATAATTATGGCAAATTATTCTAAGATGTTTAAATGGCCATGTTCATTCACAAAGATAAGTAATTCACCGAATTTTTTTGAAGTCAAAGATTTTAATTTAGTTTTATTATTTTTTTGCAAAAAAAAAAAAAAAAAAAAAAAGAGATGGAGAAAGACAAATTCTAACATGCCAAATATATTACAACAGTGAGGACAGGTAGGACAACTGTGTTTCTACACTACTCAGAGAACTTCATGTGACTGCACAATGAAAACAAACAGGAAGCAATTGTGCAGCCAGGTATGAAGTTCTTTGAACAGTGCAGACATGTTGCAAGGCCAGCTATTGGGTTTTGTCAATGATATATAGCAATTTTGCATAGGGATAAGGGGGTGATTATCCAATTGTAGAAGGCAATAGTCTGACCACATCTTGAGTACTGTATACAGGCCTGGAGACCTCTTTTTAGGAAGGATGCAGAGATGCTGAAACAGGTACCAAGAAGGGCAACCAGATTGGTGAGGGAGAACAAAATTGTGTTCTTACTGAGAAAGAGCTTCAGTTCTGCAAATTGTAGCCGAAATGAATGATTGCACAGCTGGCTGGTCAAATAGAGCAGAAAAAGATTGCATGGGACAGTTACAGAGGCGATGAGAAGTATTTAAGCCTAAACAAGTACAAGTTGATCTGTAACAGTACCACATCCATGGCATGCAGAACTGTCGACCCCAGCTCTACAGATTATGGCTGGAAAATTGCCCATTGATCTGCATTTATTGTATTGTGCATTGGCTTACTTTATCTGCCGTGGCATTCCCTGTTCTTTTCTGAATATACAGGTGGACATTTTGGCAGACCCCAGGAAGGAAAGGACAAGAATCTGGGATGCTTTGGTAAAAGTCTGGCAAGAGCGTTGGGGTGTTTCTGATAAAGGGCAGATTACACAAATTTTTTTCCCCAGATTTAAGAAATGCAGCCTCGATAAAATTCAAATGGTTTGCCCCAAACTTACAAGCTATGTTCTTATTAACTGGTCATGGTTCAATTAATGCAAAGTTGCATGATTTAGGAATTAATGAAAGATCTAGTTGCCATTGTGGCAAAAGAGAATCATGGGAACATATTATGTACAACTGTCAGGAGTACTGCGATCTACGAATTGAATTGGTATCTCGGATTAGTAATATGGCCTTAGTTGCTAATGCTCCTAAAAACCAAATAACAAACAAACAACAAGCTTCTGTGTAGCCTGATAATTTATATGCATCCCATGCATTTTTCTTCTCTACCACAAGCCTCATTAATTCATCTGACATACATTTGGGCCTGAACCTTGAACAGTATTTCTTAGTTCATACGAAAAGCCAAAGCCTAGTAGCCTCCAAGATTAAGTTCCTGAAGGCTTCCCATTTAGAATTCACTGTTGGTAACATCATCAGTTGATTCCATTCTATAGAATTTAAAAACTGTCTGGGACCTTTGTAGCCACCTTTACAAAAACCCTTCCCTTTACCACTGATCATAGTTACATCTTTAAGTAAATCCCACATCAGTACACTGTGATCACTGTCACCTGGTGGTTCCTTTATCTGCAAATTCCTAATGCATGTATCATCACTGCTGATAATCAGATCAAGGGTATTACTCCCTCTGGTTGCCCCTAGAACATGTTTCTGTAGAAAACAATCCTCCAATAAAACCACAAACGTCTTGCTAGCGTGCAAGTGAGCAACCCACAAGTTCCAGTCAATATCTGGAAAGTTAAAATCCCCCATTACAAGACATTCTTATTTACTGGCCCATTCTATTTCTCTGCACAACTGTTCACTGTACTCCTCAGTGCCATTAGCCCTATAACATTCTCCTCCTCCCATTTTCCCTTTCTCAGTGTTTATGTCACACCAAACAGACTCAACATTGCACTGTCCACCCTTGTCAACTGGATGCACTTCCTTAGATTTTGTTTCTTAACTAGAGGCATAACCCCTCCTCCCTTCCTACCCTGTCTTTTCTTTCTGTACACACTGTGCTCCCCTCCCCAAATTCCAATTCTGCACTGCTTATATCTGTGTGACATTATGTCTCTGATATCCCAACAATATCTGCCTTTGATGTCTTGATCAGCACTTCAAATTTATCAATTTTATTTAACATACTTCTAGCATTGGTGTACATGCAAGTATACATACATTTGTTCTTACTCTTAGTTACCCTAACACAGTCCATGTATTTACTTGTTCCATAATGACTCCTAGCAGCTCTTGAAATCCCCAGCAACTTGCTCTCTAGGCTGCTGCTCATTACAATAGAAGCAGTGCAAGAATCACTTTCGCTTCTGCCTGCAGCTACCGCTAATCTTTTAGTCTGTGAATCCCCCCCAAACTAGCAGTTTTCAGACCCACCTAACACTGCCTCAATAGCATCAGCAAATTTTCTTGCACCCTTTAAGTGTATCCCATCCCTGTAGAAGCAGTCTCTCCTGTTAGCAAGCACAGACCACGCTGAAAAAAATTCTACCCTGTGAGCCTTACACAATCTCTCCAGGGCCAAATTGATTGACAAGGCTCTCATCACATACTCTCTCCTATCGTGTCTGGGCAGAATTGCAGACACTTTCAAATTTAACCCTAACTTGTTGTTGTTGATGGGATTTTAAGTGCAATGGCTATTTAGGCCATATTGCACTTAGAAAAGTGGTTCATACTGCCTGTGTTGGTTCATGTAGAAGCAGTTAGAAATGGCTATAGTCCTATTCGTTTTAGGAAGGAGAAGAATTCTGTGAGATTTGATTTTTCGCCTATGATATGGCTAAGTGACGAAGGTTCCTTTAAGCTTGCCAGAGAACTGAATAACACTAGTCGAGCATTATTATACAGAGTACATTCCAGAAGTATGTGTTTGACTGTGAGTGGTGTATGACAATGGTTACACTGAGGAGGGTCATTCCCTTACAGGAGGAATAAATGAGTTAAATGCGTATGGCCGATTCTGGCTCTGGCTAGAATTACTTCTTCTTGTCTGTTTGCAATGAGGCTGGAAGCCCATAATTTTGGTACAGGTTTAATTTGAAAAAGTTTATTATGAATTTGTGCTTGCCATTGAAGAGTCCATCGACCTTTACATATACTTGGATTTAACCATAACTACTCGCGACTTTTTTTCAGCATTATTTTTTTTAGACAATTTTTTGTGATAATCCCAACACTACTTGTTTACGTTTCTTTGCCATTTAAATGGGTTTACTAAATAAAAATTACTAAAATATGAAAGAAGAGGTTAAAGTACAACTGTATAGAGTGAGTTGTATACAAAGACTGAGCGACACATGGCACCAATATCGCTATGCATTACGGCACAGTAGGGTTAAGTGACGGCTAACAGAGACTGACAGTAAATAGGGTGACGGACAATCGAAGTTCTACTGTAGAAAATGGATGGCCATTGCACAAAAGAGAGGGAACTGGAAAGTTGCTGGAGAGGCCTTCATTCTGCAGTGGATTGAAAATGGCTGATGATGACGACGACATTGCAATTACAAGATAAGTCAGTCTTCAAACTTTTTGATCACACCTCACATCAGTGTTGTGAGAAACCATATCAGGTTGTGGTCCCCCCCACTACTTTCTTCAGCTACATAAATCCTCTGGCCACCCTTCCAGCCATGGAAAGAACTTTGACTTTATATATATATATATATACTCTGCTGTTTATATGTATATCCTTGGCAATAAAGATATATTTATTTATTTCTAAATAACTGCATGTCCTAACAGGATATAGTAGTAGTAGTAGTGGCATGTGATGCAAGAAAGCAAATGTATGAGCTTATGCAGCATCAGCCAAAAAAAAAAAAAAAAAAAAAAAAAATCACACCATTCCCTCCAAATGCCTGTCCAGTTCCTCCTTAAATTTATTCAACCTATCAACTTCCACAACGACAGATGGAAGTTTGTTCCAGCAATTAACCAACCGCTGGCTAAAGGCAAATTTCCGCACATCTATTCTACATATTTTGAAGAAGTGCAAGAAGCCATTCTAATACTGATATAGCCACCATTAAATTATTTGTCTGTGTATTCCCCTTTCCCAAACCTAGCAGTTTCCAAAACCATAATAAAATATTTGTGCATCTCTCCTGTGTAAGTGTATGCTATCTCTACCTTCTGGAAAGAGGTATTGACCTTATAACTGCAATCTCAAAGAAATATGAAATCCTTAATACATAACCAGCTATTTGAAGTCTACATTAGGAATTAAAATATTCCTAATGTAGACTCATCTCAGAAACTTATGAAATCGTGCCAAATATAGATATTTATATTCGTGACAAAAGTTAACTGAATGTAATAAATGCTGCTGTTAATGGGTTGTTTGTGTTACACTTTTCCTTAATCCAAAAAAAAAAAAAAAAGATGAAAATTCGTTCTTCACTGAATATCATCCATTTAAAAAATGTGACAAAACATATAAAACACTTGTATTCAACTAATTCAGATAAACTAAAGATAAATGGTTGATTCATGTGTTGCCATGTCTACATGAGTCAACAAACATGTCGCTACAAGTTGCAATTCTCTACGACGCCGCGGCAGAAATACTATATATAGTGCAGTTGCATTATATATAGCATTTCTACTATATGGGCAAAGTGTTTTCTCTATTATAAAGTGCAAATGCATTAATCATCTTACAATCATGCTTCATAAATATTAAAAAATGGGGCACGTAATTCGTTAGGTACCTATATGAATTGTATAACTTACCCTATTTAATGACTGAAACCTAACTCCTCCTCGGCCAGCATTTCTACCCCTGAAAGATCCTCTGAAGGTACGAGTCCCTCGTCCTCGACCCCGCAATCGACCTTGACCTCTATTTGATCGGAAAGTTCTTCGATCTTTCCTAATTATATCGTCTAATGAAAGGTCCAGTGACTCTGCCATTTGGAACACAGTATTAGAACAGGCCAATTTGTTTACGATAAAATATATTTTATCAGTTTTTAGCTTCTGAAAATTTAGGCTTACAAAAGGATAGTCACTAAATCATTGAAATGGCTCTGATACTAAAACTATAAGCGAATACTAAAACAAACAAATGAGAATCCAAATAAGGATAAATAACTTTCATATTTAATAAGGAATGTACATCACAAAATTTAACACAACACACCACACGAAAACATTTTACCAAAACACAAAACACCACTAAACTAAAAATACCGGTCATACGTCATCAACGCAACTGATGATGGGAAGACAATATCACAGCGTCCTCGAAAAATTTAAAACTTCAAAGAACAATAAATTAAAATGATTTTAAACTAACTAAAATAAAGGGTATTTAGAGCTGCAATATTATTATACATTAAATTATTAATATTAAATTAAAATTATTAATATGAAATAATGATATTTTCCCCTGATTAAAATGAAATAAACTCATTCGTTTATATCATTATTTCCATTATCAGTGTACTGGGGTGACCTAATTAGTAAAAAGTCCAGGGTTTCATTCATCGTCTTGAGGAGAGGATTATTTATTTATTTATTTTAAATCCACGGCTGAGTACGTCGGTCTTAGCCAAGGACTGCATGGTTGTTGATGGTTTTGTTGGATTTTAGGAGCATCAGCGAATAAAGCGATATTGCTTCGTGTATATTGTCTGTAAATTGTGTGTGCTCTGAGGTCGATTTTGTTTGCTGGACGGGAGAAAGAACCATACTACCCTCGCCTGAGACCGACTAACTCAGCCACGTTGTGAAAAAGGCTCATAAAAATTCTTCCCGTCATCAACGGGACTCGAACTCGATCTTTTCCACCCAGTGTGCGGAGGATGGCGATCCTGCCTCTATAGAAATTAAACCAACTAAAGTGAAAGGTATTTGAGTTGAAATATTAATAAAAATATCAAATAATTACACTTTACCTTAATGAACGGTCCTCCCCACACCGGGTGGAAAAGGCCAGGGTTCAAATCCCGTCGATGACGCGAGGAACTTTAGTGGGCTTTTTTCACTCCGTGGCTCGGTCTCAGGCGTAGATAGCAAGGTTTTCCCCCTCAGAAACTGAGGTTTTTTCGTCCAGAAAAAGAGGCAAATCGAACAGAGAACACGCGCAATTTACAGACACGAATACGGGTTAATGTAATCATTTACGGGAAACCCTAATACAGTATAGTAATTTAGTAATTTTTTACCTTAATGAAAACTAACAAAACTATTCATTTATATCTTAATTATTGCAATTTACTGAGAAGGCTAGTTGGTTGGTTGGTTGTTGTAGGGTTTTAGACACATCAGCAACTTAGGCCATATTGCACTGTATATAATGTCTGTAAACTGAGGGTGCTCTGTGGTCGATTTGCTATTTTTCTCGACGAAAAACCCTCATTTCCGGAGAGACAAAATTACGCAACCCTCGCCTGACACCGACTAACTCAGCCACGTTGTCAAAAATACCCATAAAAATCCGTCATGTTATTGACGGGATTCGAACTAGCATAAAATTTGAATCTGTAAATCCCTCCCCAACACACACACACACACACATACATCTCTGTCCACACAGATGTAGTGGACAGAGTGTTTGTCAGGAGGGTCTTGTGGTTTCCCAAACACATACAAAAAAAAACCAAACTATTATTTTTAGGCTACTTGAATAATTAAATTCATCTGCCGTGCAGTGTGTCTTATGTCTGTTAATTGCCTGTATTCTACGGTCGATTTGTCTGTTTTGCTGGACGAAGAAACCCCAGTTTCTGAGGGGAAAACCTTGCTATATATATGCCTGAAACTAACTATCTCAGCCACGGAGTGAAAAAATCCGATTAAAGTTCCTCGCGTTATTGACGCGATTCGAATCCGGGCCATTTCAACACGGTGTGGGAAGGACAGTGACGATATCACTGTGCTACGCGCGCAGTCCAAACACATACATCACTTTTGAAGAACCCTTACACCCAATTAATACTGGAGAGGGTCAATATTTTTCAAAAAAACAATAAGCGCTGAACGATGTGGTATATTCTATGGTTAGTTCGACTATGAATCCTTAGAAGAATATTGGTAAGTGCATTATTTTAAAATGAATATGGTCTCTATGTGCCCAGTACTAGTCACCTCTAGATTTTGTTCTGGAAATCTTTACAAGAAAATGTGTGTAGTTACAATCAACAATTGTTGAAGGAACTTAAAAGGAACATTGAAGTCGGTATCCTGGGGGGAGGGGGGATACGGTAAGGCGAGGTACTAAGTGCCAAAACAACTAAGCTATGTGCTATTAGCATACCTAAATATTTTGACACCCTGATTAAACTATCTTTTTTCAGAACATACAGTGGATGTCACTACACTGTATTATCCTTTATTGCAACCTCTTCCCTTCTTCTTCCTATTTTTAGTGGCCACTCAGGGAGCAGCATTTTGCTGTCCTCTTAAGTTTGAAGAGGGAGGATCTATTGTTGGTATCACTGATCGGATTTGATTGTTTACTGGAACCCATACCTAGTACAATTGTGTCCCACCTCCTTGTGATATGAACGGGCACTGGGAACAATCATCCTGGTAGTTGCTGCTACTTGTTAGAAAAATAGCCAGAAATAACAGAACAAGACACTGCACAAACACAGCACGACACTTATTACTGGCCATTCAACAGAGGTCTGATTCTCACAGTGTACATTGAAAGATTTGAACATTTAGATATGGCCCTATATAACACACCAAAGTAAAAAAAAAACCACAAATGTACACCGATGAGCCAAAACATTATGACCAGCGAGTCGTTATGCAAATCGAAGCAACTGCAGGTAAACTACGGTGCGTGCGCGGGTCGGGACACGATATAAAAAACACCTGATACTGAGCTCCATCAATCAGTATTACTCTTGTTCTTCAGATGGGAAAGGCAGCGGACTTAAGCGAGTTTGACAAAGGCCAACTTGTAATGTTCAGACAACTGGGTCAGAGCATATCCGAAATGGCATGGCTGGTAGGATGTTCACGGTTTGCCGTGGTTAGTACCTACCGAAAGTGGTCTGAGGAGGAAAAAACCACGAACCGCCAGCGAGGTGTTGGACGACCACGGCTCATCAATGCTCGAAATGAGCGAAGGCTCTCCCGAATGGTACGTGGCAACAGAAGGGAGACTGTGGCGCAACTCGCCGGTAATTGGAATGCTGGTGACGTGAGTAGTGTGTCACAACACACAGTACATCAAACCTTCCTGAAAATGTGGCTGCGTAGCCGCAGGCCGCACCGAGTGCCCATGCTAACAACGGTAGACCGGCGACAGCGCCTACAATGGGCACGCGTGCATCGAAACTGAACCTTGAGTGATTGGAAGAAGGTCGCCTGGTCCGATGAATCACGTTTCCTGTTGCACTATGTGGACGGCCTGGTACGTGTGTGTCATTCACCTGAGGAAGTGATGGCGACTGGATACCCTGGGAGCAGTCATCCACGAGCCGGGCACTCTGACGTTTTCCACCTACCTAAATATCATCAGATAATACTTCGGATTACCCAGACCTTGGACAACTTTGACCACACCAGTTGATGCAGCATTGCTTTCTTTATCCCCAGATAAATTTTCATAATTTTTATAATAATTTTCATATTACAAGCGAGTAAATATATCGTTATATATCATATCTTTAAATGTATATCGCTATGGAAACCCACGTGGTCGTCGTAGGGATAACGTTATAGAGGCAATGAAGTATATTTCACACCGCCACTCTTGTTAAATGGAAAACTTGACTGGGGGTGTTCTCCTTAGAAGTTCTTTAACTGGGGACCACACTTTTATGTTTATTTTAGACTTTGGATGTTTATTTGCCTAGATATTTGCCATGTGTTTTGTCCATATCCTTTGTTCACAACCGTATTGTTTTTTACTAGTAGTTACTCTAAATACTTATTTTTGAAAATATTTGTCGCGCCCTCTGCATTCTAGTTGTTTTGGAAGAAAACCACAAACTTCACTTTTTGTATTTCCCATAATGGAATACCATGGGCTTAGTGTTCTCCCCCCCATTTTCTCCTCCATAGACATTCCATGGAAGAAGTTGCGTTCAGCAACTATTGCTCCCAGAAGAAATCTGATATTTCCACTGTGCTCAGTGCCCCTAAAAACCAAAACAAAGTGGAAAGTAACCCCACTTATCAACTGTCAATTTTACACTTGGGTGTTTCCCCACTTCCCATGTGGGATTAGCCCAACCTTTGCAGACCGGACTGCTCTCCACGTAATTATCCCGCGAATTTCTAGCAACCACCAAATAGTGTCATCTCTCTACCTTTAAATGGGAACACCAACCAAACCTCGATTATCCGGAAACTCCCGATAATCCGAACCACATATAGAAATGGAAGATAACAGACAGAAATCATGTGATGACCCTACCATTGGGAAAACGCAGGATAAGGAGACTAGGCCAGTACCGATCACCTGGAAGAAGAAAAATAAAAACAGTCTCCAAAAGTGAGCGGGAAACACGGTCAAACGGACCACAGAAACCCACTGGATGCTACCGTCACTGACATCACTGAAGATTCCAAAAAGCCAGAGCCACCCTTGGGCCCAACACTACCAGAGGGCACGGTACCCGATAAAATTCTGATACTCAGAAGTGAACTAGAAGACCTAATGAAGGACAGAATAACTGGGTCACAACGGCACAAAACTAGAAACTGTTCTACAACAGACCAACATCGAATATGAAAAAGTCAATGCTAAGCTCGAGGCCTACCTTGAAGGCAGAGCAAATCAAATACAACCATGTGCTCCTACTTTACCTTTGCAGACGCACTGAGGAAAACAACCAAAATCAAACAATACCAAAATCCGCAACAGCGACTACTAGGAGAACGCACCTGCCAAGACACCTGGTCCTCTTGAAGCCCGCTACACCTGATGCTCCCCAGGCCAGTGAGCAGATTAAGGAATCTGTCAAAACTAACCTGATCAACGATCTGATAACTACAATAATCAAATCTATCTGAAAAACCAGGAACGTTGGTGTCATCAGCGAGACTGAGACTGAGGAAGATGCTACTTGAATTCTCGATAACACTAAAATACCAGCACTGGGACTAACAGCAGAACCACTTAAACAACGGGGCCCATCAATAGTGATCTTTGGCACAGCGCAGGATATCGACTCGATCACAATCAGAGAAGAACTGTATCAGAGGAATCTACAACAGGCCTACCCAGAAGAGGACCCAGCTGCACTAATCTTCCCTAGGTACCAAACGAAGTCCCGTTCTACACTGCGTGCAAAAAGGACATGACTAACAAAACAAACGACGAGACCTGCTGTAACTGCAAGGCATAAAATCTCCCCCACTCTCACTCTATCAGAGACAAAAAGTACCCTGTCTACCTGAAGGCAAAGAGTATGCAACAAAGCAGAATCATTTATGGGACACAACCCGAAACAATATAGCAACCAAAAGCTCTTACAGAACAATGCACAAAGAGTCAAAGCTGCAGCAAGCCAACTTCGCATCAAAACCGACCAGGAAAATATTGACATCCTCCTCATTCAGGAGCCACACACCTGTGTCAAGGCAGTCAGGGATTACCCCTGACCTATAAAATTGTCCAGAGCCAAGAAGACACACCCTGGGCTGTGATCCTTGTCCGCAACCCAGAACTTATCGTCACAAAGATCTCACGCCTTTGTCTTCCATGGGCTATATGCGCCCACATAATCGGACCCATCTCGTGAACTCTATGTCGTATTCATGTACTGCTGGTCTAGGGTGGACATTCTCCCAGCCATCAACTACCTTCAGAACCTGATAACAAAACTGCCTAATGCCAAAATACTTGTATCTGCAGAAATCAACTGCCACTCACCCAGCTGGCACAGTGAAACCCTGGATCACCGTGGAACACACGATGGACAGCAGCTGGAAGAGTTTCTCCCCAACAGTACGTTTGTGGTCATCAACAAACCTAACAATCTCCCCACATTTTCTAGCACTCTGTGGGATGCGACGCGGGACGTTACAGTTGCAACAAGATCATTCTCAGGCCATATATTCAACTGGACAGTCAACGACGGGTGGTCCACCTTAGACCACAGGGCAATAAGCTTCCAAATCCTCCAGTCTATTTCCCATCCTCTCAAACCAAGAAAACGCCAGCATAGATTTCACACCTATAAGGCTGACTGGGACCTCTTTCGAGAGGTGCTCTCTGATCAAGCTGTGACCCTCAGGAAAAGGTGTCTCGAAAGTGGAGACCCGAATCAGCACCAACATGCCATCACAGATGTAATCACCTGTGCAGCCAAATTTGCCATCCACCACAAGAGATCAACCCTTGGGGTGACCCCGTAATGGTCTAGTGAGGCCCAAACCCTAAAAGAGATATCAATCTAAAAAGGCGACGCGCCTTCCAACGAGCCCGGCGCTCCTGACCGGAGACCGAAGTCGAAATTCTTTACGCTACAGAGAAGCCAGGAATCAATACACCGCACTGATCAGGCAGCGTAAGAAGCTCAGCTGGGAGCACTTTGTCATCACTACAGGCAATCAAGACCCATGAGATGTGGTCTACTGGATCACCACAAACAGGCTCCCAAGGGGAGAGGTCATCCTCTGTACGAACACCTCACAGTCAAATGACCATCATATGGCAAGAATGCATAGACAATATCCTGGATACCATCTTCAAACAAGCAGTCCAACCCACTACCCCAGAGCAAATACAGCTCTTTAGGGAGAATGACAACTACAGTCCTGATCATGCTGAGCATCCCTTCAGAAATGTGCAACTCCTTACTGTTGCCCAGAAAATCAGAAACCGGAAATCTCCAGGCCTGAACCTCCTTGAACCAGAGATTGTTAAGAAGTCCATAGAACACACTCCTGATATATTCCTAAATATGTTCAAGCACTGCCTGCACTCCGGCTGGTTTCCCACTGATTGGAAGACTGCTGGGGGGTCTGCTTATACTAAAGAACCCCAAGAAACAGCAAGACCTCCCCGAATATTACCGGCTGATTGCACTCTTCTCTGTAATCAGCAAGATTTACTAGCACTTACTGCATAATTTAGGAGTAGGAGCATGTATGCTTGCATGTATACCAATGGTAGAAGTATAGTAAATAAATTTGATGAATTTGAAGTGTTGGTCAAGATATCAAAGGCAGATATTGTTGGGATAGCAGAGACGTGGTGTCACACAGATATAAGGAATGTAGAACTGGAATTTGGGGAGTACAATGTGTACAGAAAGGATAGACAGGATAGAAAGGGAGGAGGTGTTATGCTGTTAATTAAGAAAAACATAAAATGAAAAGAAGTGCATCCAGTTGATATAGATGAACAGTGCACTGTTGAGTCAGTTTTGTGTGACATAAGCACTGCGAAAGCAAAAATAAGAGTACGAGTGTGTTATAGGCCTAATGAGTACAATGAACACTTGTACAGAGAAAGAGAGTGGGCTAGTAAATCAGAATGCTTTATAATGGGGGATTTTAACTTCCCAGATATTGACTGGAACTTGTGGGTTGGTCACTCACACACTAGTCAGACTTTTGTGGATTTATTGGATGATTGTTTTCTGCGGCAGCATGTTCGAGAGACAACCAGAGAAAGTAATACTCTTGATCTGGTTATCAGCAGTGATCATTCGTGTATTAAGAATTTGCAGATAAAGGGACCACTATGTGGCAGTGATCACAGTGTACTGATGTGGGATTTACTTAAAGATTTAATTACCATCAGGGGTAAAGGAAAAGGTTTATTGCTTCCGTAAAGGTGAGTACAGTGGTCTCCGACAGTTTTTAAATTCTGTACAGTGGGATCAACTGACGATGTTACCAACAGTAAATTCTAAGTGGGAAGCATTCAAGGAATCAATCGTGGAAGCTACTAAAAGTTTCATACCTATTAAGAAATATTGTTCAAGGTTTAGGCCTAAATGGTTATCTAATGAACTAATGAGACTTATATCGGAGAAGAAAAATGCATGGGATGCATATAAATTATCAAGCAACTCAGAAGCCTATGGCAGATATAAGCTAGTCTGTAATCAGGTCACAAAGGAGGTTAGGCAGGTGAAGGCAGATTACGAGAAATCTTTGGCAAAAGATGCTAAGAAAAACAGAAAGGATTTCTTTACTTACATAAACTCTAAAAGGAAGGCGATGAATCTGATTGGTCCACTTGATATCGATGGTTCGACTGTTGACGATCTTGCTCAGATAGCAAACAAACTGAATGAGTATTTTGCATCTACTTTCACACATGAGGAGTTATTAAGATTTGAAAATGGCAGAAGGTTATCAAATTGTAGCAGGGTGCATAATGATTTTGTAATAACTGAGAGCAAAGTGGAGGAGAAATTGTTGAAGTTAAACATAAGAAAGGCATCTGGGGTGGATGGGATCTATCCAGTTATATTAAAGGAGGCTGCAAAGCAACTAAGCAAACCTTAGCCATAATTATGAGAGCATCCTTGGATTCATGGGAGGTCCCCACAGACTGGAGATGTGCAAATGTATCGCCAATTCACAAAGGGGGATCGAAGGGTGACACGAGTAATTACAGACCAGTTAGTTTAACTTCTTTTCCGGGTAAAATAATGGAGTCACTGGTTAATCATGCATTGCAGGATCATCTAGACAAGCTGAAGCAATAATTCAGACACAGCACGGGTTTGTTAAGGGAAAGTCTTGTCTGACAAATTTGATAGGATATTATGATGTGGTTACAAAGGAACTGGATGCAGAAAATAATTTTGATATCATATATTTGGATTTCAGGAAAGCTTTTGACACTGTTGCGCATGGAAGACTATCGTACAAATTGGAGCAGAATGGTATTAAGGGTAAGTTGCTTCAATGGATAAAAGGATGGTTGAGTGGAAGAAGACAGAGGGTGGTAATTAATGGGTGCTGCTCTTCGTGGACTAATGTTATTAGTGGAGTCGTACAGGGTTCGGTGTTGGGTCCTCTGTTATTTTGTATATTTATCAATAATATTGATGAAGGTATATCAGGTTAAGTGTCGGTGTTTGCAGATGATACAAAGGTTGGCAGGGTTGTTAATGGCAGTAATGGCAGTGTGCTACTGCAACAGGATCTATATAATTTGGGCAGATGGGCTAAAAAGTGGCAACTAAAGTTTAACCTTGACAAATGCAAAGTACTACATATGGGTAAAAGTAACCCCAGAGAACCGTACCAACTGTGTGGTACTACACTTAAGGTGGTAGAAAATGAAAAAGACTTGGGAGTAATTGTGCTGTCAGATATGAAGTTTTCTGAGCAATGCAGAAAGGCTGCCAGGGAAGGTCATGGGGTTTTGTCAATGATATATAGGAATTTTGCTAGCAGGGAAAAGGAGGTGATTGTCCCTCTGTATAAGGCAATGGTCAGGCCACACCTTGAGTCCTGCGTACAGGTCTGGAGGCCTCATTTTAGGAAGGATGTAGATTTGTTTGAGCATGTGCAGAGAAGGGCAACAAGATTGGTGAGGAGAATGAAGGGATCCTCTTACCAAGAGAGGCTTAAGTTCTGCAAATTGCAGTGGCTGGAGACTAGGCACCTGCGCGGTGATCTGATTGAGGTCTATAAGGCCTTGAATGGATTGAGCACGGTGAATTCTGATGGGATTCTTCCACTCGTTCAGATTATGAATGTAAGGGGGCATAAATTCAAATTAAGAAAAGACAGATGTAGAATAGATGTTCGGAAATTTGCCTTTACCCAGCGGGTGGTTAATTGCTGGAACAAACTTACATCTGTCGTTGTGGAAGTTGATAGGTTAAATAAATTTAAGGAGGAACTGGACTGGAGGGAATGGTGTGATTTTTTTTTTTTTTTGGCTGATGCTGCATAAGCTCATACACTTGCTTTCTTGCATCACGTGCTACTACTACTACAGCCTGAATTTGTCTAGGCATGGATTGAAAAAGATGCTGAAAACTTTGTGCAGGAATTGAGTACCATGCAGACATGAGTGTATCACGCAGTTCCTTGATATTCGACGGAGGTGTAGGCCTGCAGCCAACAGCCCTTTCAAGCTAATCCCAAAGATGTTCAATGGGACTGAGATCCGCGGACTGAGCGGGCCACTGCAGCAAAGAAAGGTTATTGTCATGTTCCTGGAGCCATTCCATAGTGATTCGGGGTTTGAACACTCGTGCATTATCCTGCTGGAAGTAACTATCTGACTGAGGATAAACTGTCAACATGAACGGATGCACTTGGTCAGCAACGATGTTCGGGTACGATGTGGCATTTAGACGTGAATCTATGGGTATCAATGGACCCAACGTGTGCCAAGAAAACATTCCCCATACCATAACACTGCCCCTACCACCTTGCACAATAGTCGTCAGACAAAACGGGTCCATGGATTCATGTTATTTTCGCCAAATTCTGAGCCTTCCATCAACATGATGCACGAGGAACTTCGACTCGTCAGACCAAGCAACTGTTTCCTATCCTCGATAGTCCGGTGCTTGTGTTGCTGTGCCCACAGGGGACGTGCTCTCGTTTTCTCCATTGATAATAAAGGTACGCAACGTGGCCGTCGGCTGTTGTAGCCCATTCGCGACAAAGTGCGACTAGTGGTCCGTTGCGATATTTTTCTGCGCACTAAGGTTGCATTCTGACGTGATGTGCGACATTGTAGCCTGTCTGTTTTCTTGCACAATTCTAGCCATCCTCCTCTGACCGCTCACATCAATAAGCGATTTTCTTCAACAGAAGTACCGTTGAGAGGATGTTTTCTCTTCGTTTCACTATTCTCGATACACCCTTGAAACTGTGATGCGTGAAAAGTTCAGGAGAACTGCTGTTTGAGAGATGCTTTGTCCAGCACGTCTTGCACCTACTACCATGCCACGTTCGAAGTCCGTTAGATCACTCCTTTTCCCCATTCTTGCTATGGTTTGTACGCTTAACTGATATTAGAAAGGTTGTTTTGCTGCAATTATATCCACAACTGTGGTCATGTGACTTGCAACGTTGTGGGCCTAACCATTTGTGTGCCAGCAGGAGTGTACCTAATGAAGTGGCAACACAGTGTATGTTAAGTGGTTCAATCTGATTCATCCCTTTCCTTCTAGAGTTTACATAAGTAACGAACTCTTTGCTGTTTTTCTTTGCATCCTTTGCCAAAGATTTCTCGTAATCTGCCTTCGCCTGCCTAACCTCTTTTGTGACTATTACAGACTAGTTTATATCTGCTTCTGTGTCACTTGATATTTTACACACATCCATACATTTTTCTTCTCTGCCACGAGCCTCATTAGTCATCTGACATCCATTTAGGCCTAAGCCTTGAAACAGTATTTCTTAGTTGGAATGAAAAGTCCAGTAGCCTCCAAAATTAAGTCCCTGAAGGCTTCCCATTTGGAATTCAATGTTGGTAACATCAGCAGTTTATCCCACTATAGAGAATTTAAAAACTGTCTGGGACTCCTGTAGTCACCTTTACGAAAGATAAGGTGACTAGACTGTTATCTTTCTTGTTCAGAGATTACATGATTACAAAAGGAATATGGCAACAATTTATGCCATTACTTATTTTTGTGGACATCAAAGATAGTGCCTACAACAATAATCTACGTGCTCTGAAGAAGTGAAAGCAATGTATCCAATTATTTCCAACATCACTCCCAAAACGCTGCAGGCAGTGTTTTCAATCATGCTTCATTGGGCTCGGTTATGTTGTAATCACGATGATCATTTTCAAAAATTGCAATAATTAAGTTACGTCCGAGAGTAAAGATTGTTACTTCTAAATTTCATGGCACTCTTTTAATCAAAGTTATTTGTATTTTCATGGGTTCCCACATAAAATGATTACCCTCCATTTTTGAACCTCTTCCAAATATTCATCAAATTCCTCTCTAAATTTTCAATGCTGCACGAATACGACAGTATTGCTGTTAGAACAGTAGTTACGACCGTCATCTTTCTCTACCCAATGCAAAAGGCGCGGTTCAAATCCCGTATCGACTGGAAGAAATTTTATCAGATTTTTCTTTCTTTATTTATTTTTCGATACTTTAAAATAATTTTTCTCCTAGTGATATTTATTCAGCCAATGGGAGAAGAGGGATGCGGATTACGTGGTAATGCGTAACAAATACTAAAATACGTAACAGAAGCTTGTTTTACTGTGGTAAAACAAGCTTCTGTTCAACCATGGTCATGCTAGATAAACCTTGTCCACGCACTTTTTTTATCTAGCATGACCACGCGGTACCATTTTTGATTTCCATATGTAACGTATTTATGTATTTATTGCTTAAGAAGAGAGACACATAGTGTCGAAAGCTTCCGTAAGTATTTTATTTTATCAAAAGAAGCGAGCGCAGTCCCCAAGTTATTATTATTATTTTTTTTTTAACACACACTGCATTAATATTAATATGGCATCAAGCTTCTATATGCCCAGATTCTGTATTCACATTTCTTTTCGTTGATAAAAAAGCATTTTTATTGGTTTCATTATGCCTGTTTTATTGTTTTGCATAGACTTTAGATTTGCATAGCATTTATTATTTTTTTTTCTTCAGTATGTGAATAAATGTTATTTTATTTCATTTCAATTTTTGCACCATCTTGGTTGCAGCAAGTATTGAAGACTGATATGATTATCGACGTTCGAAGCCACTTTTTAATCGTGTTAGCATATATGCATACTTCACCAATTGTCTTCGCTGTGTCCGTCCGTCCGCATGTAACAATTCGACTCTTAGTGATGGATTTGCATGGAATTTTATATTTTGGCCTTTTTAAGGAACTATGTATTATGCTGAATTTCAAAATAAATAAATTCAATGGTGAAATTATCAGACATATTGATAAACTATTTTGGAATTAACAATATTCAAAATAAACAAATGAATAAATAAATCCTTGGAATATATATTCTAAGCTATTTTCAGGATGTAGGATATATTGTAATATATCTTTAGAATAATTTATGTTCCATCTTTTAAACAAAACCACAACTCAAAACTCAAAGCCCATAGGCAGTTAGCTATACTGTATTTTAAAAAATATATATAAATAAAGAATAATAGCAAATAGAAAAAAAAACGCAAAAAATAAATTGCGTGAAGTTAGGAAAAATAAAATGGTTACTGTATTACGTACAAAGAAACCGACAAATACTGCTGTTCTTCATAATCAGTCTGATAGGACCGTTACTTACTAGTTTAAACAAGGGCATAGGAGTTATCCAGACAACCTTGGAGAAGATAGGAGATAACCTCCCGCCCAACTAAGGTTGTCTGTGTAATATATTCGCCATATTAGGAATACAGTGAATACAGCGCAGTCCAAGATAGGGGCTAAAGAGCTATAGCCTTTACCCAATAGAAAATCCTGGGATCACCACTGAGCGAATGGGTAATACAGACAACCTTCCGGGAACACAAGATATATCCCCCTATGCCCTTATCAATCTTTCGGGGATAAGAATATATTATCCCTATGCCCTTGTGAAAAAATCTGAACAGTGCGTAAAAGAAAGCAGTAATAATTTTCCGATCATTCACTTATGGGGGAAATTTTTAGGTTTTAGGATTTTTTTTTAGGAGATCAGCGACTAAGACCAATTTGTTCCGTGTATACTGTCTGTAAATTGTGTGTGTTCTGAGGTCGATTTTCTGTTTGCTGAAACGAAAAATCCGAGTTACCGGGAGAAAAAACCATGCTACTCCCGCTTGAGACTGACTAACTCAGCCAGGTCATGAAAACGTCCCATAAAGATTCGTCCCATTATCGACAGGAGTCGAACTCGGGTCTTTTCCACCAGGTTTAGGGAGGCGGCGATCCCACCAACTGTGCTACCCACGAGGAACACTGGGGGTGAGAGATATATCTTCAATCCCAAAAAAGTTGCCTGCGTGATATATTGGTCACATTCGGAGCTCCTACTCCTACACTACGGTGCTTCAGTCAGATGATGGAAATTTCGGACATTTACCAAAGTGAATTGGGATTTCGGTTTAAAAATTGTTTAGTTTAAAATAGTTTTAACTATTTACTACAAATTTAACTACAAAATTCAAAATTTAAAATAGTTTTAACTATTTTAAACCATTTGGAACAGTATTTAAAAGTTCAGCTGCTAATTAAGATGCAGAATTTCACGTCCGGGATAAGTCGTTTTTCACGAATTTTAGACACAATCGAAAAGTGTTTCCCCCCCCCCCACTACCCTACAGACACCCGAACCAGTTGTCAACGATCCGAAACGAAAACACTTGTAAATAAATATCGTTAGTCGGTCATAGTCGTTACAACTCGCATTACAGTCATTTGAGAACTTGTGTACAGGCTACCATCAAACTCCGAGGTTAATTTTTCATTACAAAGTTAAATGCAGATATAAGAGAAGAAATTAATCAAGATGCTTTCAGCACACTGATTTTAATTTATATTATCAAATTTACCAAAGCAATATTTTATAGTTATAAATAGGTAACAGCAAAATTAAAAATTTACGGTCATTAAAAAGCATGTGGCGCAAGTCCATAAACCCAAGAGGCTGACATCTGGTGAGTATGGGCTTGGCACACCTAGGGTCCTATCATCATTCTTCTTTTTTGTTGTTGATTCCTTTCTACTTTCTCTCTCTAAGGGTAACTTGGAAATTTTTTTTGGGTGGTGGTGCAGAATGAGCCTCAGGCTTCCTTGAACCATATGGCTAATAATAATAATAATAATAAGGGCAAGACCATCCAATCCCACTAACTAGAAGTGCTTCCTGCGCAACTAACCACCCAGGAAGGAAGAAAACGCCAGTTTTCTCCCTTCCTGGGTGGTCAGTTGCGCAGGAAGTGAGAAAACTGGTGACCACCCAGGAAGGCAGAAAACGCCAACGCATGAAGTGGAGCATCATGCAAGCATACTATGGAATAACGAAGTTGGAGACCGATATGACAACTTATAGGGCGAGACTACATAGTAAGGGGCTGGAACGATTTCCGGATATTCAGGTCACCAAACAGGGAATAGCAGACCAGAGAAGGACCATTAGCATCTGCCACAAAAAAAAAAAAAAAAAAAACAAACCGCACCCAAATACCTGTCCAGCTCAGCCTTAAATTTATTTAGGCTGTCAACTTCCACAACAAAGGATGGACGTCTGTTCCACCAACCAACTACCCGCTGGCTAAAGGCAAACTTCCGCACGTCTGTCTTTCCTCAATTTGAATTTATGCCCCTCTCAGGTGAATTATTCTGAGCAAGAGGAAGAATTCCATCAGCATTGAGCATGCTCGAACCATTCAAGGCTTTATACACCTCAATCAGATCACCTCGCAGGTGCCTGGTCTCCAGACACTGTAATTTGCAAAATTTAAACCTTTCTTCGTAAGAGCAACCCTTTGTTCCATTCACTAATCTTGTTGCCCTTCTCTGTACTCGTTCCAACATCTCTACATCCTTCTTAAAATGAGGCCTCCTGACGTGTATACAGTACTCAAGGTGTGGGCTGACCATTGTCTTATACAAGGGGATAATTACCTCCTTATCCCTGCTAGAAATATTTCTGTATATCATTCACAAGACACTATGAGCTCTTCTAGCAGACCGTCTGCACTGCTCAGAAAATTTCATATCTGCCTGCACAATAACCCCCAGATCCTTTTCGTTCTCTACCACTCTCAGTGTAATATCACATAGTTGATACAACACTCTGGGGTTACTGCTTCCCATATGTAGTACTTTACGTATGTCAATGTTAAACTTCATTTGTCACGTCTCAGACCATCTGCTCAACTTTTCTAGATCCTGTTGCAGCAGCGTACTGTCATTAGTGTCCTTAACAACCCTGCCAACCTTCGTATCGTCTGCAAAATTGGACATTAAGCTTGATATACCATCATCAATATCATTTATAAATACAGAAAACAACAATGGACCCAATACTGAACCCTGAGGGATTCCACTAATAACATTAGTCCACGATGAGCAGTGTCCATTGATTACCACTCTCTGTCTTCTTCCATTCAACCATCCCTTTATCCATCGCAGCAATTTGCCTCCAATGCCACACTGCTCCAATTTTTTCAGCAGTCTTCCATATGCAGCAGTATCAAAAGCCTTTCTAAGATCCTAATATACAATATAAAAGTTATTCCCTACATCCAGCTCCTTTGTGACCACATCATAGTATCCAATCAAATTGGTCAGGCAAGACTTTCCCTTAAAAAAACCATGCTGTGTCCGAGCTATAACTGAAGCCTTGTCTAGATGATCCTGCAGCGCTTCTTTAACCAGTGCCTCCATTAATTTTCCTGGAACAGAAGTTAAACTAACAGGCCTATAATTACTTGTGTAGCCCTTTGATCCTCCTTTGTGAATTGGGGCCAACCATTTGCACATCTCCAGTCCATGGGTACCTCCCTGAGTTCAAAGAAGCTCTCATAATTATGGCTAAGGGTTTGCTTACTTCCTTTGCTGCATGCTTCAATATAACTGAACAGATCCCATGTACCCCAGGTGCCTTTTTTATGTTTATCTTCAACAATTTCTCCTCCACTTTCTTCTCAATTATTACAAAATCATCTAGCTCACTGGCAGAATTTTAACACACTTCTGGCATTCCCCTCCCTGAATAACTCCTCATGGGTGAATGTAGAAGCAAAATACTCATTTAGTTGTGTTAGCCACCTGAGCAGGATCATCAACAGTTGAACCATCAATATCCAGTGGATCAATCTGATTCATCACTTTCCTTCTAGAGTTTACATAGGTAAAGAACTCTTTGTTGTTTTTCTTTGCATCCTTTAGCAAAGATTTCTCATAATCTGCCTCTGCCTGCCTAATCTCCTTTGTGACTTGTTTACAGACCATCATAGTCTTCCATGTCACACATTAATTTCTATGTGTCCCATGCATTTTTCTTCTCTGCCATATGTCTCATTAGTTCATTTGACATCCATTTAGGCATAAACCTTGAACAATATTTCTTAGTTGTTGTGAAAATATTAGTAGCTTCCAAGATAAATTCTGTGAATGCTTCCCATTTTGAATTTACTGTAGTAACATCATCAGTTGGTCCCACTGTATAGAATTTAAATACTGTCTCAGACAATCGTAGTCTCCTTTACGAAAGCAAAAACCCTTTCCTTTACCCCTAATGGTAGTTACCTCTTTGGGTAAATCCCACTTCAACATACTGTGTTCACTGCCACCTAGTGGTTCCTTTATCTGCAGATTCTTAATGCATGAAGAATCACTACTGATAATCATATTAAGAGTATTACTCCCTCTAGTTGCCTCCGGAACATGCTGATGTAGAAAACAATCATCCAATAAATCCACAAAAGCCTTGCTAGTGTGTGAGTGATCAGCCCCCAAATTCCAGTCAATATCTGGGAAATTAAAATCCCCCATTATAAGACTCTCTGATTTACTGGCCCACTCTATTTCCCTGTAAAGTTTCTTATCATAATCATTAGAGTCATTAGTTCTACTCTCAATTTTGATCCCCCAAGCTTATGTCACACCAAATTGACTCGACATAGCTGAGCTGTTATGTTATGTTATTTATGTTGTTATTTGGAGCATTAGCAACTAAGGCCATATTGCTCCGGGGATATGCGATGGTCATTCCCTGACCTTTCCGCATCCTCCGTATTGGTGGGCATGGGCTTGAACCCCGGTCTAATCAAGAAGCGTGTCCTGCGCACTGCTGCTCCTGTCCACCTGGCTACAGAGGCGCCCTCGACACAGCACTGACCAGAGATGTTGACTGGCTTCACTTCCTTGGATTTTAGGTGTTTGTTAACTAATAGCATAACCCCTCCTCCCTTCCTATACACATTGTACTCCCCAAATTCGAGTTCTGCATTCCTTATATCTGTGTACGTCTCTGATATCCCAACAATATCTGCCTTTGATGTTTTGAGTAATACCTCAAATTCATCAAATTTATTTACCAAATTCCTAGCATTGGTGTACATTCAAGTATACATGCACCTGTTTCTATTCTTAGCTACTCTAACACATGTGTTTACTTGTACCGCAATGCCTCCCAGCAGTCTCTGAAATACCCTGCATCTTGTTTTCCAGGCTGCCGCTCATTCCAGTAGAAGCAGTGCAAGAATCACTTTTACCTCTGCCAGTGGCTACTGTTAATCTATTAGTCCTTGTATCCCCCCACGCTAGTAGTTTTCCGACCCACCTAATAGCACCAGCAAATATTCTTGCACCCTTTCTATTTAAATGTATCCCATCCCTGTAGAAGCAATCTCTCCTGTTAACAAGTACAGTCCAGGCTGAAAAAAATTCTACCCCTTGAGCCTTGTACAATCTTTCCAGGGCCGAACTGATCGACAAGGCTCTCATCATATACTCCCTCCTATCGTGTCCGGGCAGAATTGCAGACACTTTCAAATTCAACCCTAATTCACGGCTTTTTTTTTTTTCAACAGTGATCTGTACTTGTTAAGTAAATCTACAGACCACTTACTCTTAATATTATTGGTTCCAACGTGTACAACAATATCACCTTTTGTGCCCTTAAAAGATGATATCCACTCTACAACGTCATCAACCTTTGCCCTTGGCAGACATACCCTGGTCCTCTTCCACCTATCCTTAGCATGTTCCCCGTTTCCTCTTGGCAATATCATGTCCCATACCTGATTGCTCCACAAACATCAAGCAAGCAGTGCATTTTAAAAGGTTGTGATTCAGAGGGCAACTGCTCCCCTCAGTGCTCACTTGAGCCACAGCACTCCATTTAGCTTGAGCCTTTTGCTTTGCTTTTGGTCTGAGTCATGATTTCGATTCAATTTCAATAAAATTTCAATTTCAGTACAAAATTATAACCCTAAACTTGTATCCCAACGCAGTTGTAACACTATATATCTATATATATTTTTTCAGTATCAAGTAGTATTATCTTTAAGTTTCTTCATATAACTTCCGTATGGCAAACCAAAGGTGGCGGGTTCGAATCCCGCCTCGGGCTTGGATCAAAGTACCGCAAAAACCTTGGGAGGTGCATTATGGCCACAAAAGCTGATGCGCCAACTACTACCAAAAAAAAAAAATAATAATAATAAATAAAAAAATAAATAACTTCAGTATCAATTTATGTATTATTAATTATGTTACGTTTGTAAAATCTAAGTTGTTATATGTATTTAGTTAAAAAGTACAATTTAATTGACTATGAAGTTCAACAAGATTAATAAATTTTACTGATTAATTGATAATATTATATACTATACTAAGCTAACGCTATATTGTTCGGGATATAACGTTGTATCGTATAACAATGGCGGCAAGTTACGAACAGTAAAATCTATGGACACTTAAGTATTAATTAACTTCCAAAATCTCACTGTCTCAATTCAGAATAAAATAAACAAAGGATCTTGACTAGGTCTATAAGCTACTTATAGAAAATAATTTAATATAATAATTAGTCAATAAAACGGCTAAATATAGCTAAAAAACTTCCCGTTCGCCGGTCTGCAAAATTTGCAAAACACGTGGATTGGATACCCTTACCGATACTAAGTAATTACCTACAAAATCTCTACCTTAGTTAAAATTTAAACTAAGTATCGTAATTAGGAATATAAAGCTACTCTAGAAAATAAGTTAATATGCAAATTTCAGCCAATTTAAGTTAATAAAACAGAAAAAAACTTCACTATTTTCCTGAGCCGTAAAAACTTCCCATCATCACAAAGAACCTGATAGCTTCTGCAAGCTTGGAAAAAATCAAGCAGGACCTGTGCAATCATCTACAAAGGACAAAGAATATGGAATCATAGGAGGAAGAACCTTCACCACCGAACCAGAGGAGGAAGAGCAAGAAGAAATACAACCCACAGCAGCTGAAGTGGAAAGAGACAAGGTCATGATATCCAGAATAGAGGACGAGTGGAAGAAGGCCCTAACAGCAGAACAGAATTTGAAGGAATGGACCCCACAAAGACTCACCTGATACCGAAGCAGAGGCCGAATAGAACCTTGTGGAGAGTCACAGACTATCTCAATCGGAAAATAATACAGCATTACCTCGACAACAATGGTGCAACACTGGAGGCCATCCACACAGCCGTGTATTGTGCTGCGGTAGCAGCCACTAGGATTAATGGAAGAGAAACGAGAGACCATCAGCAGAAGAACCGAAAACAGAATGAACCGCCAGCTTGGGAATGAAAACTTCAGCAGAAGATAGAAGAACTAAGAGTCAAGACAGGCCAATTGGCCCGGTACCAACGGGACAATAGGAGTAAGAAATTAATTGGAAAAGTGAAGCGCATCCTCAATGGAGACAGCGTCCACAGCAAACATGAGACAAAAAATCAGAGAATAGGAGAGTACTTGGACACATTGAAGCAGAACCTCCTTGCACTCAACAAGAGACTACGCCGATACAAAGAGAGCTCCCAGAGGGAAAAAAACAACCGAATCTTCGATGAGGACCAAAGAGGCTTCTACAAAGTCTCGGAGAAGACGGGGAAGAAGGGAACGCACCACCCGAGCAGAAGACGATTAAGGAGTTCTGGGGACACATATTGAGCAGCAGGAAAGTAAGACATAACAGCCGAGCTCAATGGATAAAACTAGAACGCAAGAAAACCAAGGACGTACAAGAAATGAGAGAGTGGGAGATTCAGGAAGAAGAAGTAAAACAGACGTTCAAGAACTCTCACAAATGGCGAACTCCAGGAATAGATAACGTCCACAACTACTGGTACAAGAAGCTCAATTGCACAAACAAGCACTTGACACACAAGTATCTGGGTGCCTTATAATTCATTCACCGGAATGATAAGGCACCCAAAGACAATCCCGAAGTTTCTCATTCAAGGATCACGTATCTGAAGCCTAAAGACGAAGATACAAGAAACCCGGCGAGATATAGGCCAATCACCTGCCTCCCAAGAATGTACAAGATTCTGACCAGCTGCATAACCAGGAAGATATCAGACCACTTGGAGAGCCAGAACATAATGGTCGAACAGCAGAAAGGATGCAAGCTGATCAAAGGAAGCAAGGAACATTTAATCATAGATGCAGTTATGGAGCAAGCCTACAAGAAAGGCCGCAACATGCTACAAGAAGCGCCGAAACATGTACACAGCCTACGTTAATTACTTCAAGGCCTTCGACCCCGTGCCTCATAGTTGGCTATTAGAGGCGCTGAACATCTACAAAGTTAATCCGATAACGACAAACTTCCTAGGAGAAACAATGGAGAAATGGCGTACCACCATTAAGGTCGAAAACATCACAACCAGGCCAATCCCCATCAGGGGAAGAATCTTTCAGGGAGATGCCCTGAGCCCATTGTGGTTCTGTCTAGCACTTAACCCACTATCCACCATGCTCAACAGTAGCAAGTATGGATATAACTTCAAAGAAGGAAGGAAGAAACTGTACACCATCACCTACCTGATGTACATGGATGACATCAAGCTCTACGCATGAACCGAAAAGCACCTCCAGCAACTACTCCAGATCACCGAAGAATTCAGCAATGATATTAGGATGGAATTTGGTCTAGATAAATGCAAGACCCAAAGACAGCACCAGGGAAAATTAGTCAACCGAAACTACCAACTGCAGACTGGTAAAGAGATCGCAGCCATAGCAGAGGCCTACAAATACTTGGGGATGATGCAGGCTCAGCAGTTACAGCACAAGGAAATTAAGGCCTGCCTGGCAGAAAAATACCATCAGAGACTCAACAGCCTGCTGAAAGCAAAGCTGAATGGAGGGAACACAGTTAAAGCCATAAACACCTATGTAGTCCCAGTGCTAACATACTCCTTCGGAGTCATAGATTGGACTAACACCGAGTTGGAGGATATCATGAGAAAGACAAGGACAATGATGACCAAGAGCAGCCAACACCACCCGAGGTCAGCCATGGAGAGACTGACAATTGCCTGGAAAGAAGGAGAAAGGGGCCTGATAGACCTCATTGAGCAACAGAAGAAAGCGATTGCTGACCTGAAGGATTACTTCTAGAAACACACAACAGCACTCCAGCAGGCCATAAGGAAGATAGACAAGCGGTATACCCCACTCAACCTAAGCGAGGAGTCCCCTCCAGACAAGGAGGCACAAACGAAGCTAGAAAGATGGGCAGAGAAGACACTCCATGGCAGACACTACAATGATCTCCATCAAGATCCATTGATAACATGCTTCCAATGCATGGCTCCGAGCGGGACGCTCTTCCCCGAGATCAAAGGATTCATGCCCGCCATCCAAGACCAGGTAATCAACACCAGGAACTATAGAAAATACATCATCAAGAAGCCCGAAGTGTTCGATGACACGTATCGACGATGCCACCTGGCCTAAGAAACGATCCAACACATTACCGCGGGATGCAAGGTGATCACCCAGACTGAGTACACTTATAGAAACGACCAGGTAGCCAGAATAATACATCAAAAGCTAGCAAGGAAATACCAGTTGATCAAAGAAAGTGTACCGTACTACAAGTACGAAACCCCAGGCAGTATTAGAGACAAAAACTTACGTAAAGTCGAATTTGAGTAAGTCGAGTATTACCCAAGCCAAGGAATGGCTGTAATCGAATAATATATGTTGCTGCTGTTGTTGTTATTGGAGGTTTTACGGTTTGGTTTAGTGGACATAGTGTTTTTGTCAAGCGGTTCCTGTGGTTGCCCACAAATCTGCGTTGAGTACTCTGTGATATTGTTTGTGTTGTTCTGCTGGCCTCTTAGTTACTGGGAGGCTCGATCACCATGGAAAGAGCTTTTCAGCATCCGTCCATTAGCCCGAGGAGCTGGGCCAGGAAGGTAGAAGGGATGCCTGATGGGCTCTCTCCCAATTTGCAAAGCTAGAGAGGAGAGAGTCCAAGTTAGAGGAACGGGGCCAGCTGGATAGAAAAGCTAAGAAAAGGAAAGTGATCGATTTGGATCAGAAAATTAAAATAATAGGGATGTATGAAAATGGCCAAACATGAACAAGTAACGCGCGGAATTCAGATTGTCAGTGGCAACGGTGAACACAATAAAGGAGAAAGACAGAATACAAGAAGGGGGGAAGTGATCGCCACCAATGAAGTCAACTATAATAACCAAGGCTACGAAATACAAATCGGTTTTTACAGTACAAAAACTATATAATATCGGTGTAAAAACACCATAGACAAAAGACAGTACAAAATCATCGGTTTTTACAGTACAAAAACTATATAATATCGGTGTAAAAACACCATAGACAAAAGACAGTACAAAATCATTCGTTTTTTCTTCCTTTTATGTTTTCTTTTCTTATGCGCCACTCTGGCTACTTCACCACAGTTCCCAGATAATGTTTTTATTTGAACTAATTAAAAATATATAACTATCTTTCTTCTGAGGATATTATGTGGTTTTTAAATTTTTGGCATATCAAGGATATAGTAGCAATATTTTATTTGCATTCCCGAGTTACGTAAAATTCGACTACGTAAGAATTCCTGGAACGTATCTCTTACGTATGTCGGGGATTTACTGTATTTTTTGGATTAACTGGGAAATCGATTATCCGGGATTTTTTTTTTTTTTACCATCTATCCCGGTGAATCGAGAGTCTACTATTGTATGTAATGTTCATTATAAAAAGTACCGATGGATATTTGGGAGAGCCAAATTTCAAGCCCTCCACCAAATATCGAGATTTTAGTATGCGTAATCACCGAATGAAAACATTATGGTGCTATTACACTGGTTTGCAAAACTTAAGGATCAACACTATTTCTAAAGGTTACAACCACAAAATCTTTACTTGAGGTACTCTTTACTGATAAGAGTAGATTCAGTCTCAGCAGCGATTCTGGACGTCAACTAATCTGGCGCGAGGTTGGCACACGGTATCACCCAGCAAACATCACTGAAAGGGATCGATATGGCGGTCGAGGTGTTCTCGTTTGAGGAGGCGTTATCTTGGATGGACGTACACAACTCCAGATACTGGAAGGCGGTACTGTAACCGGTGCACCCTACTGTACTGAGGTAATACTTCCCCATGTGCGTCTGTTCCGAGGTGCCATTGGCCCTGAGTTCGTGTTTATGGATGATAACGCCACACCCCATCGCGCTGCAGCTGTTGATATGCTTTGGAAAGTGACGACTTTGTTCGTATGGACTGGCCTGCCCGTTGTAGCGAGAATCGTGTCCTACATTTCTATGAATAAAGAATTTTATTATTATTATCTAAATCCCATCGAACACATATGGGACGCTCTGGGGAGATGCCTAGCGGCACGTCCACACCCACCAAAAAATGTTCACCGAATGGAAGATGGCGCTGACAGAAGAATGGACGAATGCACCGCAAGAACTTATCAACAACATTGTTGATAAGTTCTTGTTCTAAGTATGGACAGGCGGTGCAAAGCCTGCATCGACATTAGGGGTAGCCATATCTCCTACTGAGGACCACCTCTTCCCTTTGTTCCATCTTTGGCAGTGATGCATCTGTATCATGGCAGCCAGTGCTATGTTGCCATTTTTGAATAAAGTCCACTCTATATCGTTTTGTTTCCGTTGTTGTGTCGCTGTTGTTTCCTTCATCAATTCTGTACCTCATGAGGTTCTTTTGGTATGCTTTTCCCATATCCAGGCCACTCCTATGAGAAGCTACTGGTGACTATACTCCTATGAGAAGCTACTGGTGACTATACTCCTATGAGAAGCTACTGGAACCTGACTAGTCCTTAAATTTTTCACGCCAGTGTACAATCAGGAAATATTCGGGTAGGAGAGAGACTGGAAGGCGCCCAGAAGAGTAGTAAATAGATCCTGTGAGTCTTTAGCGAATACTGTTAGTCAGGAGTATGTACAGGAAGGTTACAGGAACTAATAATAGTTCAAGGTCAATGCACAGGGAGCTGCATGACATTGTATTTTACAGAAGAGTTGCAGCACACAAACCAAACATCGCAACGCACAGTGTTAACTTGTCGTGCACAAGAATCGTAACTGGTTCATGGAACGTTGGAAAGCTGTTGTGGGGGGGGATAAATATTTAATTTGATTTTATTCCTACTAACGTCTTAAACCCACCCCACACTTTGCAAATCTGACTGCAATTCACAGAAATTTCTGGTTTCTAGGGTGTGTAAAGCGGGTGTTAGCAGAACATTTCCATATACAGTATTTGAACTATAATACAGTACAATACACTACCCCCTCTCTCTCTCATCAGCTATTCTCAATTTACAAATTAATAACATCAGTTGAATCAGTTGTATTTTACTTAATATGAATCCTCAATGATTATTCAATCATTCTCTGCCATTACCAATTTGTATCACTCATCATCAGTAAACTCATTTCAACTCTTATTACTCTTTTTGTATATTTGTTTCTAACCTTTAACACATGTATTACAACTAGTATCCTCTTACCTCAATAACATTCACTACAGATCACCCATTCTGACTTGATTATTCTCTAGTTATCATCTTAGTCGTCCCTCTTTACTCGTGAGGTCTATTAATAAAATTTCTTTCTCTTTACATCTTATCTGGTATGTTATCTTATGTTGGCATCTGACCTAATTTAATAATATAGGTTAACATATCCCTACAGTACTACCCCTATAAATATAATTTCTTTACTCATTCCTTTATACTATTACTTTATTTTTATTACCCCTGTACCACACTTTATTTCATAATCATTTACATTCATAACAAATTATCTCAACCTTAGTAACAACTTGCTTAATACAACAGGAATGTTCTTTTTTTTTTAAAAAAGAACTATCACTCAATTCCTTACAGAGTTAGATTATGAGTCCTTGAGTTCAGGATTCAATAAAAAAAAAAAAAAAAACAGGAACAGACTTACGTTCCGGAATGGTCACTACTTCCAATTTCTTTGCGTTCAGGCTCCCTTCATGGCAGACGGGCTTTCTTCCATTTCTTGGGTACCCTGTCCTCCGATGCCGGACCAGGCTTTCTTTCTCTTCTTCGCTCACTTATCTGCACAACTGGCCATTATCGCTGCCCTCCGATGTCGGACCAGGCTTTCTTTCTCTTCTTGGCTCACTTATCTTTTAGCTTAACCACCGCCTTCACTGCCTATCACTGCCCTCCGATACCAGACCAGGCTTTTTTTCTCTCACGTTTTTTTCTTCTTTTTCTTCATCTTGCTACCACGAGATGTGAACTCTGACCACCAAAAAATCTACTTCTACTTCCACCCGCAACTCACGACTTTCTCCCCTTCACCACAGAGAAATCAGATACCGAAAAGACACCTGCTCAAATAGTTCACTCTTGCTCAAAAACTTTACTCTTACTCCAACCAAAATCCCCATACTGTTTAATTTTTTTCATTCCTTCCTATTTGCTAAAAGGTTAGGTTGCTAAAACCATATTTCTTATTTTTTTTTTCACACGGCAGTATGGCCCTTTCATGTTGCCGGTCACCTCCAAAACACTCAAGTTTGCTTTCACACTTTCTCTGCTAAATATGGCCAACTTTTCAAAATATCCGCCATCCTGACGCCGTTTTCTTTTGGCGTCCACTAATTTCCTGTTTACTTCCTAATAGTGGTTTAGATCAAAAGAGACGCTTCGTAATCCCATTTTACGGTCCTATTGTTCTTGTCCTCAGCAACCCTTTCACACATGTTCTCAAATGGCACCCCCTTCTCTTCTGGTTTACCTTTAGCAGCTATTTTAATTCACACGCCTTAAACTGCCCATTACTAAATCCAGTGTTCTTCCAACTTGAAACTTATTTACATTAAAACCAAATATCCAATCATAATTCTTACCATCTTCAACTTAATACTCGGGAATTAATGCTAATTCTCAGTTTCCATCGCCCTTCCTGGATTTATTTTAGCAAAACAAATATTTTTATTTTAATTTGTAAGATCTACATCTTACACTGTGTTATGTAATGACGATTTATGCTACGGTTTTCTGATCAGATGGCAGTGTTTGGGTTCTGGCAGATTCCCAGAGAACGTTATTTACCAGAGTGTGTCGTCCAGTTGTGAAGTCTGGTGGAGGCTGTTATCCTCTTGGATTATTTAGCATTAGCATTAACAAAGGCACATGATGCAAGAAATCAAGCTTATATAGCATCAGCCAAAAAAAAAAAAAAAAAAACCCTTATTTCACCCATCCACTCGCTCCAAATATGTATCAAGTTCTGCTTTGAATCTATTTAAGCTATCAACTTCTACAACGACAGATGGAAGTTTGTTCCAGCAATTAACCACCCGCTGGCTAAAGGCAAACTTCCGCACATCTATCCTACAACAGTCTTTCCTCAATTTGAATTTATGCCCTCTCAGGCGATTATTCTGAGCAAGAGGAACAATCTCATCCGCATTGAGCATGCTCAAACCATTCAAGGCTTTATACACTTCAATCAGATCACCTCGCAGGTGCCAAGTCTCCAGACACTGTAATTTGCAAAACTTAAGCCTTTCTTCATAAGAGCAACCCAACTGTTATTATTATTATTATTATTATTATTAATATCAATTTGAATTAATATGAATTTTGTTCCATTCACTAACCTTGTTGCCCTTCTTTGTACTCGTTCCAACAGCTCTACACCCTTCTTAAAATGAGGCCTCCAGACCTGTATACAGTACTCAAGGTATGGCCTGACCAATGCATTATACAAGGGGATAATCACCTCCTTATCCCTGCTAGAAAAATTCCTGTATATCATTGACAAGACACCATGAGCTAATCTTGCAGACCGTCTGCACTGCTCAGAAAACTTCATATCTGCCTGCATAGTTTTGGCTTTTTCGATTGTTCGTCGTTCCTGGAACAATAAATTCTGTGCAGTACATTGACCTTCTGGTCTTCCTATGGTGCGTGGCAGCAATAAGGGGAGGACTCTTTCCGTTTCAGCATAACAATGCATCATATCTTACTTCACATCTTACATCTCAAAACACTTAACTTGAAGTTTTCTACGCAGTAACTCACACATCTTTAAACCTCCAAAATTCCTCTAATCTTTAAAAAAAACAAAAAACAAGTCATTTTTAACATGAAACAATGCAATTTAAAATAAATCAGTTGATATGTTAAACACCAAAGTAACTACGGCTATGAGGCTCAAGCATATACATAGACTTAACTTGAAGCTTCCTAAGTATTGATTCGCACATCTTTAAACCTCAAAAATTCGACTAATATTTAAATCGCATGCATTCTTTGGTAGACTTGCTATTTTGATGGGCGACAAACCACGGTTTCCAGCAGAAAAACCATGCAACCTTTGCCTGAAACTATGTCAACTGCGTTTTGAAAAAGCTCATAAAAATTCCTCTCGTCATTGATGGGATTCGAGCCCAGGTCTTTTTTCGCAAGGTGCAACAGGATGCTGATAATAACCACTGTGTTACCTGCGAGGAAAAACTCAATAAGTATAAATATAAACTTAATCCTAAAATCATTTTGCTCCTGTCTCCTTCGGCGAGAAGGCAGGTATCTCATAAAATGTATATTTATCCTTTCTTTCTAATGATCGAGAAAACTTGTTATCCAACTGTTATTATTATTATTAATATCAATTTATTTCCAAAGAAATGTCCCTTTACAGCTATAGCTAGAGGACATGGGTTACATGATAATAATGAATAAATATTGCCATACTATTTACAATCTATGTACAGAGTACTCAAATGAATTGATACAATACAAGGCCTAAAAGAGCATCTGATTACTGGAATACAACATAAACACATAATCGTAGATAGATGAATACAACAATAATTGGATAATATAGTATCACCTAGAGTTTGACCAGGGCATACAAATCTGCTAGAGAGGCAGAGGCAGAACCGTAAGTATGTCCTTGCACAGCTTCTAAAAGTCAATGGATAACCTATTAAATATTTCCATCGAATTAAATGGAAACATGTTATCCAGAGAGGTCATGCTGTGCAGCTTGGACCTGAATGGCAGTGCGCGTTTATGAATTCTATTACGATCTGACGGTCTAGCAATGATATCCCAGATACCAGGCGAGCTTAATTTTCCGGAGAGAAGCTGGGCGAAGATCACGAGGTTCCTGGAGATGATGTGGTACTTTCAAGGTAGCATATTTAGATTAGAGGGCATGACAGATTTTGAGATTGTAGGTGGTAGGCGTGCGATCTTATTTAGCCATTTTAAAATCCAGTGTTCTAGGGATAAGAACTTGGTTTGGTAAGATGGGGGTACCGAGGACCATATAGTTGAGGCATACAATGGAATTGGAGTAATGCAATGGAGAATGGAAGTTTATGATAACATTCGGGTTATGGAAGTTAAGAGATCTCCTGTTTCACTGCCCATATAGCTGCATATGTTTATTTCCGAGTGGCATTAAAATGAGGCAAGAACGTCCCAGGTGAGGCCCAAATCTTTATGCTGGGTGACTTTTTTAACTAGGGAGTTCTCAATCATGATATTCACAACGTTTATATTTCTCTTTTTGGTGATAGTAAGTTGAGTAGTTTTTTCTTTGTTTATGGAGAGCCCAATCGCGAAGGTAATTTTCAAGTTGTTGTAACTATCGGTTGTAGATCACTGTGGTAGACTGGAGAGACTGGTGGCATTTTTTTTCAACAACAAAGAACTTTATATAATCGGCATACGGGTAAAGTTAGCATGATGTGCGAGGAAGGGTTCTACCGATGCGGCAGAGAGAGCCCCTTGGGGGAGCCCTCTGAAGCAGATAATTCGATGATGATGATTGTGATCTCTTATCCATAGGGTTCTGGTTTGTAGGAGGTCTTAAGGAGATCTAATAGATGGCTAGAGATTTTGAAGTAATTGCCCAGTATGGCACATAGTACAGGGATGGACAGATTGTCGAAAGCAGCCTTAATGTCGAGGGACACAATATCAAGTTGTTCTTTGTTGCTTAATGTATGTTCTACTCTGAAAAGTGTATCCATGAGGTCGATGAGAGTGGATCGCCCAGAATACTACGGAGGTATGGAGGATTGTGGCCAAACATGTGATGGGTGAGAACAGGAAGGATGGCTTTTTCAATGGTTTTGAGAAAGGTGCATTCTATAGCAATTTGGTCTGTAATCGTTGGGCGTTTTTGGATTAGACTTCTTTGTGGTGGGAGAGACATAATATGTGTTCTAGATGGAAGGGTAGGCTCCTGTTGCGAGGAAGGAGTTGTATGCATCAAGCAAGAGGTCGATGATATATGTGCTACATAATTTGATCAAAAAAACAGGGTATCCATCAGGGCCAGTGGTGGACTTGTTGGGAAGACTGTTGATGACTTCAATCAGGCGTTCCTGGAAATGGCTATTTTATCCGGCGGTGTTTGGTTTGGTGGTGGATTAACCTGTTTTAAGGGGATGGAGGCAGGCAGGGGTTTGGTTTCGAGTGACTTGATCTACTCGATGAAGACGTCAGTGTCTGCGCGTGTAGCACAGTGGTATCGTCACCGTCCTCCCCACACCGGGTGGAAAAGCCCCGGGTTCGAATACCGTCGATGACGGGAGGAACTTTAGTGGGCTTTTTTCACTCCGTGGCTGAGTTAGTCGGTCTCAGGCGTAGACAGCAAGGTTTTTCCTCAGATACTGGGGATTTTTCGTCCAGCAAAACAGGCAAATCGACCAGAGGACACACGCAATTTACAGTCATAATACATATATGGGTATAGGTAAAAGATTACGGGTGGCCCTAATATAATAATTTGAATTTGAAGACGTCGGTAGTCATGAGGAACCGTTGGTTCTTGTTGGTGTAGATTCTTTTTCCTAGTTTCATTCTAAAGGAGATCCAGTCATTCTGTGCTTTTCTCCGTATGCGCAGGAAATGTGCCCGGTGTTATTATTTTTTGCATTGTAAATCACAAATACATATCTTTATACTGACAGGAAAAAGTAATAAAATGAAACAAATCAATAAATAAGGACAAAAAAGTGTACAGATTCTTTTCATTACTTGAGTAACTGAAATATGATTTTCTAACTTTCTAGAATCTTAAATACAATCAGCGCAAATCCACTATCATCCATAACGTCTAAATGCGTAAGTATGTGTTGTACTATTTTCAAAACTCAGTATTATGAAACTAATTCAATACACGATTCCAGATAATATGGCTCAATATTGGACCTTGCGGTCAAGTTTTACACATTTTCTTATGTACCTGCACAGCTACCCGCCTATCCTCAACTCAATACTTGTTGATAAATCTGCCTCAAACAACCAGACATATGCACTCAACGGATAATGCTTGCCTCCATATATTATTATCAAACGCTCCATGAAATCCATAAAAATATCCAGGGTTATACCATAAAACCCATAATAATATCCGTATTAGCCGTATAATTTACTTCTGTTAGCAGATGAACCAATAGATCCTCCATGGAACACTCCTTTTTTTAAAACCATATTGGTGCCCCCAAACTAATGGGATGTGAAAAACAAGGGGGGATGTGGATAATAGTCTTGGAGATGTGGATAATATCATAAGAAAATTGTTCTCTTTACAGATAAAGCAGAAGCAAAAAAAAACATGAATGAAACAATGCATTTCGAATAATCTTAAGGGACATATCCCAAATGCTTTCTCCCCTTAGAAGCCTTACAGTGAAACAAGTCATGGTATTTTATGGTTACATTTCGTATGGGTTGTTGTTGAATTTAGGAGCATCAGCAACGAAGGCCATATTGCTCCGTGTATATCATCTGTAAATTATGTGTATTTTGAGATCGATTTTCTGTTTACTGGACAAAAACGAAAAACCCGAGTTGCCAAGAGAAAAACCATACTACCTCTTGCCTGAGACCGAATAACTCAGCCACGTTGTGAAAAAGGTCCATAAAAATTCCTCCCGTCATCGATGGGACTCAAACTCAAGTCTTTTACACACGATGTGGGGAGGACGGTAGTTCTACCAACTGTGGGCTCGTAGTGCACTACAGACTTCCTTTGGGTAATTGAATAAAATTGGTACATAAGACTCATTTTTCGAAGTTTTGTATTGACTTTTTTAAAACTTGTGGTCTGATATTACTTCCTCTTTAGAAAGGTAATCAAGCGCAAATGTGGGTTTCCAGGGAAAGAAAATGTTTATCGAATACCGAAACAAATACACCATTAATTTAATTAACATGAAAACTGTGTAAATGTCACCATTACATCTCCCTTAAGCAGCAAATGAAAATAATGAAAAATGAGAAAGATTTTCACTGAATTTCAAACCGTTTTCCAATTGTAATTATTATCGTTCCAGAGTTGTAGCGATGACTGACTTTATCAGCAAACATTTGTGTTCACTGCTTTAAAACGATAATAAATCTGTAGTGAATTCTTCACGTTTCCAAGAATGAATATTGATTTTTATATTTGGCGTCACGTTTAAGAGCACTCTGTATCATGACTTTCTGCACCAAGCGAGCGGAAACATCAACATCCGAAACCCTTATCTCCTTCTCTATTACTCCAAACACACTCATAAATCTTGTAATCAACAAAACTTGGAAAGTTTTCCTTCATAACAACTGGTGAAATAATCTTACTAGTTATTGGTATGGACCGTAAGAAGTTTCTAGTAACGATCAAGCCTCCTTGAAATTACCACAACTTGATTAGTAACTTGAGTTCGCTTTTTATCCAACACTCGGGTTTGTTCTTATTTTGCAGCATGTTGTGGTCTTCCAATAACTACTAGTTTAGTCTTTATGGAGAACATTAAAAAGAGAAGTGGTATGCTTCGTGTTCGTCAGCTGCTTTCAAGCAACTGAAAGGAGACACTCCAACAAAGAAAAGGATTTCAAGGTCTAGAAATAATAAATTACTGGTGTGAAATCCTATTCGTTATCCAATTCGATATTTTCAAGGACGTGACTTTAAGGAAATGGTAAGATCGATCTGTCTGCTGCTTCATAATGAAATCCCTCCTTCTCCAACTCTGTATTAGATTCGTGGGCTTCCGCCAATCAATATCTAAAAGGCTACTAGGTAGCTTTCGGCTTAATATCGATGTGAGGGAGTGTAAATTGCTAAGCAATTTGCAACGAGCAACTTTAATGAAAAATTTCTTAAGTTACTCGTACTCAACTTTCCAGAGGGTTCGATCAGGATTTTCGCTGATGGCAAAGAAACTACTTATAAGTTAAAACCGCTGATGTAAACAGGTCAAACATGCGTTACCGGAGAGGAACGGTGGCCAAAAATGAAAGCAAAGCGCGTCATTAAGTTGAAAGATATTTATTCTTTTCCATCGAACGCCTTGATTGCTTGCATGAGGATATACTGTAACTAGGAAAAATCGAAGAATACGATAAATAGTGGAATTCCCGTTAGGGAAAAAACCTGCGATGTGTGGTACACTGTCATCAATCACAACTGCGCTCGGAATTATCTGCCCCACGAAGCTTTTCCTGCTTACTGTCTTACGTAAAAAGAAGCAGAATTTCAATGAATCCATGGTCAATAATTGGTACATATTTCCTCCGGGAGATGGCGCTTATTGTATTTAAGATTCAAGATTCTAGAAAGTTAAAAAAATCATAGTTCAGTTGCTCAAGATCTAATGAAAAGAATCTGTACACTTTTCTGTCTTTATTTATTGATTTTTTTCATTTTATTACTTATCCTGTCGGTATAGAAGATATGCATTTGTGATTTACAATGCAGAAAATAATAAATAAATAAATAATAACAAAAATTACATTGAATTCTATACATGAACTCTTAGGCTTCGATTAGGACTAAGCGTAAATGTCCTGTGGGTTGCGCAGCGGATACATTCATCGTCCTTCCCACACTGAATGGCCTGGGTTCGAATCGCATCAGTGATGTATGGGCTTTTAATGGCTTTGTTTCAAATGACTGCGTTAGTTGGCCTCAGGCGAGGATTCATGGTTTTTGTCTCCATAAACTCTGATTTTTCATCCAGCAAACAGGCAAGTCGACCTCAGGAGATTCACAACTTACAAATATAATAAACTTCCTCCCCGTGGCTAGCCTTAGTTGCTTGGCGCTTAACACACACTTAACTTAATGCATAAAATCAATTTTTTTTTATTAAATATAAAACTAATTATGGTAAACACACGGATAATATTTATCATTAGAATTACTACTATTCTTAGTTATTAAACACCTAAAGTTTATAACTTAATCTTTCTGCAGCCGATATAACAGAACTCAGCTAACGATGGAATATATACCTTGATTTCTGCAGTCACATATACACTGCACTACCAGTTTATTAGAGAATTCGGAATTGCTCAAGCCGGAACTGCGCTGGTTATTATCGCCCTCCTTCCATGTCGCGTGGAAAACATTTAAGTTTCACTCCTTTTGAAACAGGAGAAATTCTTATGGACTTTTTGCACAGCGTGTCTGTGTTAGTCAACCTTGGTGACGGATGCACAATTCCTCCCAAATTTTCATCCACTTTTCTGGATGACAATCCCAAAAACTTGGGATTTTCATCCAGAAAACCAACAGCAATTTATAGGCACAGTGAACTGACTAACTACTTTAGGCAGAACCCAAAACAATCCGAAATTCCGATATTCGCATGCCACCAGTCGCAGTGAAATAAATAGCCTGTGACGTGCAGAGTCACATCATACGACACACCTGTAATACGAGCTACACGGCTTTTGTGAAGTCATTAAAGGAAAGCCATGGGAAAGGTAAGCCGCACCATGAGCTTACGACAGACATGATCGTAGGTCACGTAGCGGGAACACTGATATCAGCAGTAGCGACGTTAACAATGTATAGACGAGAGAGTGTTCAGAATCATCAATATCAGTCACTACTGAGAGACAAATCCAGTACCGAAAAAATTAGTCCAGTCGGAAGAAGATATTTTGGGACTACAGATACCTCGCCCGATATGCGCAAAAAACCGGAAGGTGGCATTTCAGACAATTACAGGAATACTCAGGGAGAACTTAAACTTCAATCCTTCTAAAACCTAGCCATCTTATCAGGATTAATATTGACAAAATGGTGCAAAGAATCATGCTTATATGCTATCAACCAAAAAAAAAAAAAAAAACCCAACCTCACTTCATTTTGCTGTCCCTTCTCATAATCTGTCCAATTCTCCATTACATTTATTCAAACAACCCACTCTTCTACAACAGCCGGTGGAAGTTAATTCCAACACTCAATTGCCTGCGTGTACAGCTCAGAGAATTTCATATATGCTAATGCTAATGCTATTAGCATTAGCATATATGATTGGTGAATGGGACAAAGGGGTTCTCTTACGAAGAAAGGCTTAAGTTTTGCAAATTACAGTGTCTGGAAACTAGGTACCAGCGGGGTGATCTGATAGAGGTGTACAAAGCCTTGAATGGTTTGAGCATGCTCAATGCTGATGGGATTCTTCCTCTAGCTCAGAAAAATCACCTGAGAGGGCATAAATTCAAATTGAGGAAAGACAGATGTAGGATAGATGTGCGGAAATTTGCCTTTAGCCAGCGGGTGGTTGGTGGGTGGAACAGACTTCCATCCCTTGTCGTGGAAGTTGATAGCCTAAATAAGTTTAAGGCTCAGCTGGACAGGTATTTTGAACGAACAGAGGGGTGAAGTGGAAGTGGGTTTTTTTTTTTTTTTTTTGGCTGATGCTGCATAAGCTTGCTTTCTTGCATCAAATGCCTCTACTAATGCTAATGCTAATGCTAATGCTAATATCAGATTGTACAATTACCTCCAGGTCTTTTTCATTATCAACTAACCTACATTTGGTGGTACTCATATAGTATGTTATTCTGGGATTACTACTAGCCAAATACAACCATATGCATTTATCAATTTATACCTTAATTGCCATTTTCAGCGAATCGACTAGTTTATCTAAATTTTGTTGTAGCAATATACCCTGATTACTGTTATTATTTATCATCTCGCACGCCTCTGTACCATCAGCAAACGGACATTTAACATAAAATACCTATATTAATACCATCACAAAATACTTGAACTTGTAAAAGGCACAGCAGTGAATCCTATGCACACGCGAATTGCACATCCTCCCCACGCCGGATAAAAAGGCCCGAGTTCGAATCCCGTAAATCACAGGATGAATTTTTATGGACTTTTTTTTTTTTTTTTTTCATAATATGGCTGGGTTAGTCGTCTCAGGGAAGGGCTGCATAGTTTTTCTCCAAGAAATTTGAGGTTTGTGCCTTGAAAACAGGAAATCCATAAAAAAAATCACGGATTTTCAGAAAATGTAATGACGCCTCACCGCCAAACTTGCTTTGGCAGTGAGGCATCCTATCAGCCGATGGTAGCTCCTGAAAGAGCTGCAGCTGACATATCAATAAAAGCAAACTTTTGTTTGCTACCTTGCGAATATTCAATTGGTTATACACCGATGAGACAAAACATTATGACCACCTACCTAATATGATATTGGTCCTCCACGTTCAGCCAAAACAGCTCGTACCCGACATGGACGCTACAAGATTTCTAAATGTGTCTGTGGTATCTGGTACCAATACGTAACCAGCAGATCCTTTAACTCCTGTAAGGTCCGTGGTTGAGACGCCGCAGATCGGAGTTGCTGTTCCAACACAAACCACAGATGCTCGACGGGATTCATGTCTGAGGAATTTGGAGGCCAGGGCAATACTTGGAAGTCTCCCTCATGTTCCGCGAACCAGTCTCGAACAATCTGGGCGGTGTGGCATGGCGCATTATCCTGCTGAAACACGGCACCGGCAGGGCAGAGAGGAAGACCGTTGCCATAGGCGTACCTGGTCAGCAATGATGTTTAGGAAAAGTGTAAAGTACCTGATGTCTAACGGCACCAGGAGTTTCCCCCATCTCAGCGTTGCATGCATTGTAGATGTAACACAGAAGTCTGTGAAAGCCAGAGATTTACGAAAAGTATATGGGCAGTGTCCTGTTGTGCAATGTCATGATATGTTGTATCTCTGACCATTTAGCCGTTGAGCCCCTAATGGGACCCCCCCCCCCCCCCATTGCCCAAACTTTTCCCGTGGTGGAGGCAGGTCAAGGTACCTAGTAGATTTATATCGGCACTCTGGCAGGTCCTGCCACCTAATTTCCGGGGATTTTAGTGGCTAGAATCTAAAAAAAAAAAAAAAAAAAATTTGGTGATTTTTCCTTGAGGAGAACCAGCCCAAGAGTTTAATTTTTATTAGATTTTGAACTCAATTAACTTTAGACTTTGGGAAAGATGAACATGGCGCAAAGAAAGAGTGCGGGGTAATAGGTAGAAATATGGAGACAAAAGTTCAAGTTCAAAGTATTTTATTAAAGTTTTGCGGGCTCCAGGGTTTCCCCCTATCCGCCGCTAAAAGGTAACAGTATACATAGTGTACAATTTAGAGCAACTATTTACAATGATGATGATACATAAAGGCTATTTATAATGGTAATGATAATGATACAAAATAAACACTGGACTTTGGAGTCAAGCAGAATGATTAGTACATCAGGTAAGAGAATCCAAAAACGGAAACAGTCTACGAACAAGCCAAGATTATCAGTCCCCAACAACCAGGTGATTGTTACAAAGATTTATACTTCAAAATAATGGTTACAATTTCTAGTTTCCAAAACAATAAAAAGGGCCCTAAACTCTTTCATCTAAAGTTAAAAAAAAAAACCAGTAAAATCTTTCCAACTAACCGACAGACGGCGGTATTTTTCTATCAATTAACATTAGGTTAGTATTTTATTGAACCTCAGGAGTAAGAATTCTTTTCCTCCGTTTAAACATTTTCTCCGCATAGGTGGAGAAGGCAGCATAATACCCAGGACAGGTAACTAGTCTTGGCATTTCAGAGCAATTGAATACATTTGTGAGAAGTTGAAAGTCCAGTCTTAAATCATCATATAGAGGACAATGAAAGACGAGGTGCTCAACAGTTTCTTGAGCACCACAACTGCAGAGAGGAGTGTTACTTAATCCGAATGAGAACAATTTAGAGTTAAGACTGCCATGATCGGTATATAGAAACGTAACGTATAAGCCAGGATTGAACCAGTCCATTTTCTTATCATAATCAGCAACCTCGGGAAAAAACCTAAAGGTCTCCCTACCCAAAGTACAAGTAGACCAGGTATTTTGCCACGCTCTACAACATTCATTTCTCATTCTTTTAATGTCTACATTTTCTTGTAGGTCCGTATTATATGTTATACCATTTACAATCGCAGGAACGTTTTTTCTTCTACAATATAAAAGATAATGTAACATTACTTCATATTAGATTGGCAGTCGATGACTGAGGACCTGGAGAGCAGCTGTAGAGACAGTTCGACGAGGTCTACTTACAGCGAGAAGAAAGAATCTTTGTGCTTGAGTAAAGATATTTTTGAACAAAGGCGTTACCGATTCTGTATCCCCAGGCCCCAGCCGCATAACACACAATTGGTATAAATATACAAGAGTAGTATAATTTAATGGAAGATTAAAATTAAACCAAAAGTACTCCTGGTAATCTTAGTAATTTTATAGGTCATAGCTTTTATTTTCTGAAGTACATATTTTTCATGGTAATTAAAATTAAGACGGTCATCAAAATAAATTTATGCTGCTGAGTACTCCTAATCATTTCTCCATTCAACTTAATAACAGGTGGTCTATTCACATCAAGAGAGCCCTTTAGCATCATTTGTTTTGTTTTATTAGTCGAGATTTGAAGTTTATGTGTTTGACACCAGATATTCAGGTCCTCTAGAACTTCATTTGCTCTGCACTCTAGCTCTCGGCGGGAATTACAAAAATCAGAATAGCAAGGGCGTCTTCATAAGCTGTCTGAAGGATGTTGTCTCGATCAACCGAGAGCCACCCATCAAGGACCATGTTCCAGCACACACACACAGGGCCAAGAACAGCCCCTAGAAACAGATCTGGTGACAGAGCAGAATCCTGAGGAAACTGTGATGCTGCGAGAATCAAACACACAATTGGTATAAATATACAAGATCTTCCACGTGTAAAGCCAAATTGAAGTGGGGAACTTAGGTTTCTGGCTAAACAGTAATTTAGAAGACGAGAAACAATTAATTTTTCCAAGATTTTGCCAAGGATGGGCAACAGTGCAATGGGCCTGTAAGAGGCCGGATCATTGGAGGGTTTGTCAAAGGACTTAAGCAGAAGTTTAAGTCTAGCCTGTTTCCAAGCCAGCGGGAATAATTCCGAAGACAGACAAGCATTCAAAAGATTTAATATAATTAATGGGCAATTTTTTCCAAAATCTTTTAAGTAGAGAAACCTCAATGAGATCCTGTCCAGAAAATTTACCGTCCCTTAAGGTTGAGATAGCAGATTCCAGCTCAGTATCCGTAAAAGGAGCTTCGGTTCGGGGCCCTTGGTATGATAAATGATCTAATCTCATTGTAGTTTGGATGGTGTTTTCACAGGAGGCAGTGTCCTCTTGGAGCAAGCCGTCCAAGATGGCATTAATTGACAAACTCCAGTCCAAGGTTTCATTACCATTTAAAATAATAGAAGAAAGAACATCGCTAGGACGAACCTTGTTAGTAACAAGTTTGTAGGGTAATCCCCACGGATCTTCATTTATGTTATGCTGAACAAACCTTGCCCAGGCAAGTTTCTTCTCTTGGAAAATGGTATTGAAATAACTCCTTCTATTGGATTTATACAACTCCCCAAGTCTGTCAATCTCATCTCTGGGCCTGTTAGCTCTCTTTGCTCTCTGAAAATTACCACGAGCATTTTGTAAGTTTCTTCTGAGAATTGTGAGATTTGCGGTCCACCATGAAACACTGTTCATTTTTCGTTTTTTCTTTTTTAGAGTGGACTCACAGACAGTGATTAGAATCTCTTGAACCCTAGAAACCTGCATATCAGCAGGAAGCAAGCCAAATTGAACAATTATTTCTTCTGAAATAAGCTCACGAACCTTTGCAAAGATATTCCAATTAACGTGTTTTGTCTTAAGCCGCGGGAAGTCAAAACAGCACCTGATTACCCTAGGATTGTTGCTTAGACTGATCATAAAAGTGATGACATTGTGGTCGCTCGAGCACCACGAAGTATGGCTAAGCTAGTTGGAAATGCCATAACCAAGAGTAGAGTTTAAAAGGGTAATGTCAATATAAGATTGACCCACAGAAGAAACAAAAGTAGGCGGATAGCCCGGCGTATTCCACAGAGTGAGGTTATTGAACTGAATAAGCTCCTCCAAAAGTTCACGTTTAGTCTGTAGTGGGGCTATTTCAAAGCTGGGAGTGAGCATTAGCGTCCATCATAAAAATGACAGGAAAACCATATAAACGGATCAAAACGTCTTCCATGTAATTTAGAAATGGCTCTATGGCCTGCCCGGCCTGATTACATTGAGCATACAGAGAAACCACAGAAATATTTCCAAAAGCCTTCCAAGCATGCACATGCGGCATGTGTGGAACAGAGACTAGAAATTTTTGTTACAGTAATGAGGGAGTCAGCAACCACCAGGGCGGCCCAAACCCTGATAGTGGCGTTACCCCAGTCGCCGACCGTAACAGGGTTTAAAGAAATAATGCGACAGCTCAGAGGGTGGCCCTTGACCACACCCTTATAAGAATACAGTTCTTGTAACCCTAAAAGTTGAAATTTGTGTTGGACCATTAACTTAGAAAGATCACTTAAAACCGATAAAGATCGTTGACAATTTAACTGTAAAGTATATACACAAGACATTCCAGAGTTAGGTAAAGTCGGTCCGAATTTTTGCTACTTCTTGGTCTTTCACAAATCCAAGGCACTTAACATCCTTTTGGAATGGTCCGCATTCCTCTTCTTAAGCCGACAATTTGGGCAAACAGCAGGTTCCTCCATTTTAGGAAAGTCTTGAATTTGATGACCCAGGTCACCGCAATGTCCGCAGGTCAACTCGGACTGGTGGCAGTTTTTAGCCGAGTGTCCGTAGTTAAGACATTTAAAACAGCATGATGCTGTGAAAAAATCATTAATACCATGGACAGCCCATCCGATAAAAACCTTGCTATTTGAAGCTAAAAACACTTTCCTAATTTTATTTGGGATCACAAGAACCCAATGTTGATTGTTTTTGTTCCGAGACCTGATTTTAAAACGAACCTTAATAGACTCGGAATCTTCCTGGGAAATTCCATGATCCACAAGGTTTTTATTGAATAAGTCCTCCAGAAAATCAGAGTCATTGACATCTTTAGGTATGTCATATATTATAACAGTTGGATTTAATTTTTTAGGGGAATCCACAGAAAATTTTAACTCCTTGAACTTAGGGCAGGATTTAAGTTTGTTTAGATACTTGCTGTTATCAGTTTCGATTAGAACTCCGTTTTCTCTTATTTTTCTTATTGATTTAATCTTTAATTTTTTAAATTCAGGTTTAAGACTTTTAGAAATTTCAGCTTTAACTTCCACGCTGGTTTTACAATTGCTATCTGCATTTGCTTTAACTAAGAGTACATACTTTGTTTGAACATCCGGTAAGTTGACTTCACTCTGAGATTGTTTGCCAGCGCCTAAGGCAACTACACCCGCATAGGTGGGAGCCGAAACCGTTGGCAAGACATTTTGTTGTTTCCTCTCAACATTAAGATTATTTAATTTTGTTCTCAACTTTTCGTTCTCTATAGTTAGATCTATCACTAACCTTTCCACATTGTTCCAATCTTTGGACATCTCAACAAACATAAGCGGTGTCACAGTAGAGCCCTCTATAAAAACACCAAGCATATTTGCTTTTAATCCAAAAAGATAGTCAATAATAGCTGCACTACCAGTTTGTTCACAATCTTGAGAATCATTAAACGTATGAGTAGAATTTAAAGGTTCTTGAATAGGGGGAAATTTGTCTTCCAGTGTTTTTTCCATCATAGCTGGAGGTTCCTTGAAATATGGAGACAAAAGGGAGGCGTCCCCAGATTGAGCAGCGGGTGGCCCAACCAGGAGATTAAGGGTTGGCTGGGGGGGGGCGACGAGTCGTCCCCTCCTCCAGCCAGGGGATGGGAAGGAAAGTGAGCCAGCTAGAGTGCTAGGCTCAGATCGCCAATTGGCGGGAGGCCGAAGCCTCAGTAGTAGTTCCAGTGCTGGGACTAAGTTCTTCAACTGTCATCTTAGGTAAGATTTGGTCTGTCTTCAGGCGGCTTCTCTTTGTTTCTTATGGTAGTTGTAGTTGATTGAGTTGTTGTGTCATCAAGCTGTGCCTTCTCTTGTAGAGGTTTTCTGCAAATTTGGAGGTTATGTATCCTTGCTGACTGTCAAGGAGATGATTTTCCGGTCTCTGGGCAGAAAGGCGATAAGCTGGTAGCGGAGGTCATCACAGAGCCGGCATTCTTACATAAAGTGGTTCCAGCTCTCCAAGTCTCCAGAGCAGCAGGTAGGGTCATCTATGATGCCGAGGGCAGTGAGTTTGGCTCGGAAAGCTCCATGCCCGGTGAGCAAGAAGGTTGTATGTAGCCGGTGAGAACCATGGCGTCCTTTTCGGGTATAGCTTGTCCACGTTTGGGAGGAATTCTTTTTTGTAATTTCACCTTTGGGGGAGTTGTTCCATCTGGACTGCCAGATTTGTGGGAGATGGGTGGTAAGTCTCTTCTTTTAGTTCAGATGACCAGTGGCAGGGTCCGCACTGAATCCCAGAAAGGAACAAGTCTTCCCTTTGGACAGTTCATAAAGGATTCCACATCTAACCACTTTGAGGTCGAGTGGAAAGGCTCCGGCCAGTACCTGCAGCGCATGGGTACTCACAGTTTTGCAGGCGGTAATAGGTAGTAACATAGCTCTATGGATGGAGTCAAGTTTTTTTTTTTTTTTTGTTTGTTTTGGAGCATTAGCAACTAAGGCCATATTACTCCGGGAATATGCGGTAGCCATTCCCTGACCTTCCCGCATCCTCCGTATTTGGTGGTGACAGGCTCGAACCCCGGTCTAATCAAGAAGCGTGTGCTACGCACTGCTGCTCCTTCCCACCTGGCTACGGAGGATGGAGTCAAGTATTCTCTGGTTGGCTGCCAGGGTAACATTTGGACAACCATGCTCCTGATGCATATGTTGCCATTGGGACGAAGACGGCTTTGTAAAAGAGCTTGAGTGTTTTGCAGTTCAGTCCCCAGTCTTTCCTTGCGACCCTGGTGACGAAGACCGTATAGGATCTAATTTTTTTCTTGATGTAATTAAGGTGCACCTTGAAGGAGTTTGATGTCAAGCATTACCCCCAGGTACTTCAGCTCATTAGACAGTCGGGGTGTGATTTTGCCGATCTTGATTTGAGGGGGTCTTCTGCAATCAAGGGTTCCCTGTAGGAGGATGGAGTCGGTTTTGGTTTCAGAAATCGTGAGGTGGAGTCTTGGTCCAGTTTTGCAGGATTTGGAGGGCATGGTTTGCCTTCTCTTCCAGTTGCGATCTACTGTTTGGAGCGACCATAAGAATAAGGTCGTTTGCAAAGGCTTGTGAGGTAACTTCGCCGATATCAGTGCTGAGGAACTCGTCCATGACTATGTTCCACAGCGTTGGTCCCGGCACAGAGCCCTGTGGGCAGCCTCTGTGGAGTCGCCTCGAGAGCCCTGTGGGCAGCCTCTGTGGAGTCGCCTCGAGAGCCCTCTGAACGGGACTTTTATCTTGATACATCTGTCTGATAGATAGCTTTTCACTGTGTTGTATAGGTTGGCCGGCATGTCAGTCTTCCGAAGTCGGGCCAGGACTCTCGGCCACCACAGGGTGTCGACCGCCCGGGCAAAGTCGACAGAAATGTCCAGGAAGTATTTTTGATCAGCGGCTGCAGCCTATGTCAGGAGATTTCGGAGAGCGTCAACCATTGACATTCCCTGTCGGAAACCATATTATTTTGGCGATGCCAAGTTTGCTTGGAGATAGTGATTTTGGATTATGTTTAAAAGGAGCCTTTCTGGGAGTTTGCTGCATACTGATAGCAGGGATAATGGCCTGTAGAAGTTTGGTTACTCTGGCTGGGGGCTTATTTGGACTTTTAATGATTAGCTTAACGTTGGCTGTCTTCCATTCTCTGGGAAAGGTTCCAGTTCAAAAGCACAGACTGTAGAGGTTTAGGAGAATATCAGGGGCTATGTCAACTACTTTCTTCACGATCTTCGGTTCCAGAAGATCCGGGCCCGGGCGTTTTTTCTCTTTGATGAGGGATGCGGACTGTCTCTACTAATGCTAAAGGCCAAGATATTTAGTTTCTTTCTCCATTGAAACCTGTGAGCCATTGATTTTAACTTTTGGTAGTCTTGTATAGTTTAATTTATTTTGGAAAACAATTATGTTGGTTTTCGTAGATGAAACTTTTAGTTTATGAGTACCAGTCCATTCATACAGATCGTATGAGAATTGTCAATGTGACGCAAGGGCCAACTGTCTAACAGACAGACTGCGCGGGTAGCACAGTGGTATCGTCACAGTCCTCCCCAAACCGGGTGGAAAAGGCCCGGGTTCGAATCCCGACGATGACGCTAACTTTAGTGGGCTTTTTTCACTCCGTGGTGGAGTTAGTCGGTCTAAGGCCTAAATAACAAGATTTCCACCCCCAAGAAAAACTGGGGATTTTCGTCCAGCAAACAAGCAAATCGACCACACACAATTTACAGACACAATACACATGGGTAATTTAAGTGACTTTAATATAATAGTAACAGTTTATGGAAGCAGTTTTAGGAGACAAGAACCATTACAAGAAGAACTGGTTAAGGTCGCCTGAAGGCTACGTGAACCAGAACAGACCGCTATCTGGCTCTAACAGCAAGACGGAACCCACTGATGACCTGTCATAAATTGTCTCTTGGGGTTGCTGAGGCCACAGGTGAAAACATTTTCAACCAGATTGTGTCAAGAAGGCTCAATTTAAATGGACTCTATGCAAGCCAAGCCAGTGGTTTGTATCCCATTAACTCAAAACCACCGCAGAGCTAGTCGAGACTACTGCCATGAACATGTGACTTTGAGTCCTGACAAATGTGGTACAAACTGTTCTCTGATGAGTACCGGTTTAGCCTTGAAACACACTCTAGATGTTATTTCATCTGGATGCAACGAGGAATGCGATACTGTCCCTCTAACATCAGAGAAAAGTACGCTTACAGTGGAGGCGGTGTTCTCGTGTGTGGCGAAATAATGATCAACGGCCGCACCCCTCTACATGTTTCTGATAGGGTTACCGCAACTGTACAGAGAACAGATTCTCGAACTCTATGTGCGAGTTTATAGGGGTGCGATTGGCCCAGATTTCCTTTACATGCACGACAACGCCACTGCACATACAGCTCAAGGGATAGAGGAATATCTTGAAACTGAAGATATCCAACGACGGCAGCGGCCAGCACGATCAATCACCAGACTTCAATCCTATTGAACATGTATGGGACACCCTTGGGCGTTGCATTGCACCTGACAGCTCGGTCACTTGGTGAGCTAAGGTCTGTGCTGGTGGAAGAATGGGATTTGTTGCCACTGAATCTTATAGACACCATTATATCGAGAATGGTTCACCGCTGTCAGGCCTATTTAGCCATTGGAGGGGATCATACGCCGTACTGAGGTCATGTGAACATATTTTAGAGCATCTTTTATCGACTTCTGTAATGTGACCTTTTTGATGATTAAGAAGAACTCTTTATTGCATATAAAAGGCACAAGCCATGCACAATACCCTTCACGGCTACAAGCCAGGCGTTTACAGTAAAGGCTAACACAATGTAATAAACAAAGATGAGACAGGAGGGGGGAAAATATATATACAAGGTGCAGAGAAACTCTATCGACAAACTTGAACAGGTGATAGATGGTACCAAAAGAAACATTTTTTGTCAAGTAAACATAGGTCGTAACAGAGTCGTTATAGCAGCAGAAGCTATTAAAGGGTTGTAAAAATCAGAACACATTCAGTAATTTAATGTCGTTTAATGCATACAAATCATTTGCTGTTGCACACAAAATAGAAAAAACAATTCATAAGAAGTGCTCGAACTGGTGACCGTGATGCTCAATGGAAGTCCCTAGGATTGTCTTGTATATTTGCACTTGCTGAAAAAATCCGTGCTATAAGTTCCTCCACTGTATCAACTGGCGTTTCATACACAAGAGTCTTCATCTTTCCTCAAAAGAAAAAGAAAAAAGTCCAAACAAGTCAGATCAAGCGACCTTGCTGGCCAGGCTTACAGGTCCACCTCGATCAATCCATCTGTCTGGAAAGGTTGTATGTAAGTGTGCGCGTACGCGTCTGTCAAAATGTGGTGGTGCGCCATCATGTTGGAACCACATTTGTTCTCGGACAATCAGAGGAACATCCTCCAACAACTCTGGAAGTGTTTGCTCTAGAAAACGCAAATAGAGTCGTCCATCTAAACGTGCAGGCAACATGTATGGTCCAACTAAAACGTTTCCCACAATGCCAGCCCATACATTGACACTAAACCTGTGTTGGTAGCCATGTTCAAACACTGCATGGGGATTATTCTCTGCCCACACGTGACTGTTGCGGGCTGTTGAACAGTCCCTCTTGGGGATTGTTCAACATGCCTCATCAAAGTAAAGCACATTATTGGCAAAATCAGGCTGCAAGTTGGTTTTCTGTAAAAACCAGTGGGAGAACTCGACACGGTGGGCAAAGTCAGCCGGTTCTAGTGCATGCACTTTCTGGCATCGGAAAGGAGTAATCCGGCTTCGTGCACCACATCCCACACCAAACGATGCTGCACACCCAATCGGTGTGCAACGGTTCTTATGCTGGTAGAAGGAGTATTAGCGAAGATCTGCAAAACCTGTTCCTCAAACCAGGGAGTCCTAGCAGTGCGTCGACGTCCAGTATCATGCATATTCACACCGAAAGAGCCACTGTCCCGCAATCTTTGGTGTATCGCGGCAAATGTTGTGTGGTGAGGCAACCTTCTGTCTGGGAAGGGTTCTTGATAAATCCTGCGAGCCTCTCTTCCGTTTTCATTTGCTGCGCCGTACATTAAATGGATATCCGCCATTTCTGCAACAGTGAAACGCTCCATGTCTGTACCAGTACTGATCATAATATGACATTACACGTTTATGCTATTAGCAGCAGATACGCACCACTCCGAAGACCTCTCAACGCATGCATACGTTAATGTTGGTCGTAGTTGTACGTTCGAGCACTGTGGTATGGATTGTTTTTTCTATTTTGTGTGCAACAGCAAATAATTTGTATACATTAAACGACATTAAATTACAGACTGTGTTGTTCTGATTTTTACAACCCTTTAATAGCTTCTACTGCTATAACGATTCATTTACGACCTATGTTTACTTGACAAAAAATATTTCACCTGTTCAAGTTTGTTGGTGGAGTTTCTCTGCACCCTGTATATTATTAATTATACAAAAGTGGGATTTGGAGAAAAAGATTACAAATCGGAGAAAAAAAAAAAAAAAAAAAAAAATTACAAATTTACATATGAAAATATATACACGACAGCATGTTATTAAGTTAGATTATTCTCCAAGGAGCAGTCCTTTTATAGTGCTGGAGTCATCCGAGTAGGCGCAGAAAGTTGGAACAATGTGGTGATGGATCCATGCCATTGATGGACAGGTCCTCTGGAGCACGTTCTAATTTCCTGTGACGTAGTCCTGAGATCTTATACAACCATTATAAATGTCCCTTATACCTGTACCTGTTCGAAGTTTCTCGCTGTTTCCTCATTTCATCGTTATTCCACCACCCTACCAAATTTTGTCCCGATTCTTCGTAAGCTGCACGCTACACGAGTTACACTAGTTTTATACTTGTTTTGTTAATTTTGTCGAGCAGTGTATGCGACTAAATCGATGATTGCATTCTCACAAGCACTTTCAAGCCTAAATCCATTGGCCCCGGGTGCCAAGCGATTGACTGAGCGATTTCTATTTGTGCTTTCACTGCGACTTTTTGATAGGTGAATTCTGCGTTCTCTTTTACGTTCCTCTCTTTGAGAAATCCTTTCATTTAGTAGCTCTTGTATCAAAAGTACTGGTATAGAGCAAGGAAGGAAAGTAACCTTTCTTTATTTTTCATATCTAATAGACTAACTCCTACTAATTTCGCTTGGTCACTCCAGGCACTGCTCCTGCCTCCCCGTGGCGGGGCCGGTAACCTTGGCAGAAAAGCTCATCTGCCAGGGGCTAAAAGGAGCCAAGATGGAACAAAATATGTTTCCTTGTTTAGAACCGACAAGCAATCGGCTAAACACAGAGCATGAGCATGACTCTTCGCAAGCAAAGAGGTTAAAAACCATTTCCTCTGCGACCGAGTTTCCTGCATTTTTATTAATGCATTCATTATCAGAACAGCCTCTTAGTAAGCTATCCCCCTTTCTTATCCAAAAACACTTGGAAAGTATTGCAGGGTCTCCCAAGATGGTTAAGAGATTGCAATCGGGGGACTTACTAGTAGAAACTGTCAACTGTAGGCATTCTGAAAAACTCCTGAAAGTGACAAACTTCGCAAAAATTCCAGTAAAGGTAACTGCCCATGCAACCCTAAATACATCTAAGGGTGTTATATCTAGTTGGGACCTTTTGAATGTGACAGAAGAAGAAATTAAAGAAGAGCTAAATGAACAAAATGTAATTGCTGTCAAAAGAATCATGACTAAAAGGGACAATATACTCACACCCACCAGAAGTATCATTCTCACCTTTAACAGTCCAAATCTACCCTCAACAGTAAAAGCAGGATATCTACTCTGTCGCATTCGTCCTTATATTCCTAATCCGCTGAGATGCTACAAATGCCAAAAGTATGGCCATTCTCAGACGGCATGCAGAGGGAACCCAGCTTGTCCCAACTGTGGATCTTCTGATCACAGTCAAAACGAATGTTCGGCAAAAGAAATGACTTGTCCTAATTGCAAGGGTAACCATCCTGCTTACTCTAAAACATGTGAGAAGTGGAAAATGGAGAAAAAAATTGTAAAATATAAAGTCGAAAACAAAGTTACTTATCAGGAAGCAAGAAAATTAATTGCACCCAGTATATCTAACCGTAGCTATGCCAGTATTGCAAAAAAATATCAAACAATAGCCACACAAACTGATGTTACTGTTCCATCCAACATATCAATCTCCGACTGGGCCCGAGCTGTTCTTTCTCAGCAACAGTCCAATATCCAGAAGCACTCAGATCAAGCAAGTAATACGCCTCTTACGATTCCAGCAAAATCTCCTCCTTCGCCAATGATTGCTACCACACCAAATAATCCCAGTTCAACTTCAAAACAGAGTATTCAGGAAACATCACTCGATCAAGAGTACCCCTCTAAACAGGAAGATCCAATTCTTGAAATATTTGCAGAAGAAGAAGAAGAAGATATGGACACAGGTCGCCCCACCTTTCCAAAAAGAAATAAACCAAAGCCAGAACGCCACAAGACAGCCACGTCAGGTACAGCTTCTTCTAAACTCAAATAATGCCTTATATTTTACAGTGGAATTGTAGAGGCTTTAGATGCAACATTGATGACATTCAGTACTTAATTAGACGCTACTCTCCAGTGGGTTTCTGTCTGCAGGAAACCTATTTAACTGCTAAAATTTCTGTTTCTATAAATAACTACTCAGTCTACCGAAGAGATCGGAATACATCTGACTCTGCTCGTGGTGGTGTAGCCATTTTGATTAACTCAAAGATCCCTGCTAATCAAATCATTCTTCAAACCAAAATTGAAGCCGTTGCTGTGCGTCTGATTGCTGAGATTGCATTTACGCTAGTCTCAGTCTATCTCCCACCAAACAATTCCTACTCTTTCAAAGATATTGAAGAACTTTTAGTACAGCTGCCGTCACCAGTGTGCTTGCTAGGGGATTTCAATGGCCACCACCCTTTATGGGGATCCTCTAAATTAGATAGACAGGGCCGACTGATTGAAACTATACTAGATAAACAAAACCTTACCATTCTTAATACTGGTACACACACCCACATACAGTTACCTACTGGACAGACCTCTGCAATTGACCTCTCAATTTGTTCTCCGATACTGTTTCCAGTCATTCAGTGGTCCGCAATGGATGATCCAATGGGAAGTGACCATTTTCCAATTGTCTGTAACCTGCTCACTGCACAACTACCATTAGACCAACCCTGCAGAAAATGGAAATTTTCTAAAGCCAAATGGGCCAAATTTCAATCAGCAATCATTCTGGACAAAGAAACTATTCAGCTACAACCTATAGATAAAGTAACCGATTATATCACATCCAGTCTTTTAGTTGCAGCAAAATACTCAATTCCATTATCAAACCCCCCAACCCGACGGCACTTCAACTACTGGTGGAACGAAGAGTGCACAAAAGCAAAGAAGGAAAAAAATAAAGCATTCAACTTATTCCGTCGATTTCCGACAACAGCTAATTTAATTAGCTACAAGAAGCTAAGGGCAAAAGCGCGGTTCATTCACAGGCAAGCCAAGAAAGATTCTTGGACTCGGTTTGCATGTACTATCAACAGAAATACCAACTCCAGAATAATATGGAAGAAAATTAGACAGCTTTCTGGGAAGTTTCCAATCATCCCTTCCCCAATTCTTTCATACAATGGACAAGAACTCTCTGGTCCTCTAGAAATAGCGAATGCCTTGGGTAAAACCTTTGCCGAAGTCTCTGCTGTATCAAATTACACTCCGAAATTCCAAAAAATTAAGACCTCCACCGAACAGAGGCCCATTAACTTTAGAACCTCGCTATCACTTCCGTATAATCAGCCCCTTGAATATTGTGAACTTCTACAAGCCATAAAAACAACGAGAAACAGTGCAGCTGGGCCAGATGGCATATATTATGTCATGCTGCAGCATCTCAATGAGCAAAACTTACAAATGCTGCTAGTTTTCTTTAATCGGATCTTCCTGGAAAATACTTATCCAACATCTTGGCACCATGCTACAGTTTTGCCCTTTTTGAAACCTGGAAAAGATCCTTCCAGTCCTAATAGTTACAGGCCAATCTCTCTGTCAAGTTGCCTTGGTAAAATTCTGGAAAAAATGATCCACAGTCGACTCAGCTGGATCATTGAAACTGAACAACTATTGAGTAATTGTCAACATGGCTTTCGCAAAAATAGGTCCTCTCTAGATCTGATGATCAAGGCCGAATCTGAAATTCGCAATGCCTTTGTGAAAAATGAACACCATGTCATGGTCTCCATTGACATAGAAAAGGCATTCGATACAACCTGGCGGTATGGCATTCTCAGTGACCTACATAATCTTGGTCTACGAGGCAACCTGCCTATATTCATTAGGAACTTTCTCCAGATCCGCTCTTTCCAGGTTCGATACCAAAACTCCCTTTCTTCTACTTTCTCGCAAGAAGAAGGAGTACCACAGGGGTCGGTTTTGAGTGCAACCCTATTTGCCCTTAGAATTGATTCCATTTCCAAAGAACTTCCAAATACTGTAGAAGCCTATCTTTATGCTGACGATCTCTCCATTTCTTGCCACTCTCAGAACATGAGATCTATTGAACGGCAATTGCAAATGTCCCTCAATAAAATTGAAAAATGGGCTGAGTTCAATGGATATCGGCTTTCCCATCAGAAAACAGTTGCTATCCACTTTTGTAACCAACGCAAATTACATTTAGACCCCGAACTCCGGATATCAAATTCCAGCATCCCGATTACCAACAATATTAGATTCTTGGGATTAATATTAGACAGCAAGTTAAATTTCCTTGAGCACATTAAAGTAATACGTACTACCTGTTTGAAAAAGCTGAACATGCTTAGAGCTCTATCTGCCCAGTCTTGGGGAGCAGATCGTACAACTTTGCTGCTCTTATATAGAGCACTGATTAGATCGCGGTTAGATTACGGTGCCCCAGTTTATGATTCTGCTCGAAAGAGTGTATTACGCTGGCTCGATCCTGTACAACACAATGCACTGAGGATTGCTCTTGGTGCTTATAGGACATCACCAACCTATAGTCTATATATTGAAGCCCATGAGCCCCCTCTTTACCTCCGCAGAAAAATGTTACTACTTAAATATGCAGTCAGAATACGAAACTGTTCTTCGCACCCCATCCAACCATATCTCTTTAATCCATCATTTCACAATCTCTATAGAAATAAACCAAATAAAATATGCCCAGCAGGCCTACGGCTCCTTGAAATAGCACAAAATTGGAATGTTCCTCTCCAGAGTAGGCAGCACAGAAAGAATGATTCTTGCCCACCATGGACCCCATTTCCTCAACCAGCCTGTGATAATTATTTTCTCCAATGGGGAAAGAATCGTCTACCAACTCTGAATGTGCAACAACTCCATGCTAGCCATATTCAAAACTGTTTTGACTTCTTACCGATATATACTGATGGTTCCAAATCTCATTCAACTGTTGGAGCAGCAGCAGTGTTTCCCTCTGCTATCATATCAGCCTCTCTTCCACCTGAGTACAGCAGCTTTTCAGCGGAATTATATGCAATTCAATTAGCTCTAGAAAATTTGAGTCTTCACCCATCTGCAAAATATTTAATTTACACCGACTCTCTCAGCTCAATTAGAGCAATGCAGAATTTCTCTTATAAGGATCACCCTATACTAAATCAAATCAAGTATTTACTATTGAAAATTGAAGATCGCCAGCAACGAGTGAACTTCTGCTGGATCCCAGCACATTCAGGCATCAAAGGGAACGAGTTGGCTGATATTTCGGCTAAAAATCCATCAACAGCAGATTTAACCTCTGCCTTTATTCCAGTTTCTGATTATAATATTATAATTAAAACAGCTTTTCATGCACAATGGACAGAGCTATGGCATAAACAAACAAATAACAAACTGTTCCAGATAAAACAGGACCCAAAATTTTGGCACTCATGCATTCAGACAGTTCGGCGAGAAGAAGTGGTACTCGCGCGGATTAGAATAGGTCATACCCATCTAACGCACCTCCATCTACTCACAGGCGATGATCCTCCTCTTTGTTCACAGTGCTCTGAGCATCTAACAGTCAAACATATTTTGATTGACTGTCCACATTTTCAACAACATCGAACTTCAATATTTCAATCTCTGGCTAATTTCCGTGAACGAATAACATTAAATGATATCATTGGTGAAAATGCCAATATTAATGAACTTTTCTGTTATTTAAAACAAATAGGAATGTATAAGCGACTGTGATTAGTTTCTGGAATGAAATGAGATTGAACCGTCTTCACATTAATTATTTATTTTATCTTTTCAACATACCTATGAATAGGCGCAATATAGCCACAGCAGCTTGTGCGCCATTAAACACCCATACCACACACACATACCTAAATCCATTACTGTCTTGGTGAATTCAAATTATTTATTTCAAATAGGCGATTCTTATTGCAATGAGACGCTCCAGTAATTTTCCCAGGTTGGCCAGTGAATGAATCAATTATAACCTCTCGATTATGCCCATTATACACCACGTAAAGCGAGAAGGCTTATTGCAGTTATTATTATTATTATTAGCCATATGGTGCAAGGAAGCTTGAGGCTTATGCTGCACCAGCCAAAAAAATTCTGAATTACCCTGAGAGAGAGAGAGAGCGAGTCAGAAGTAAAAAAGGAATCATCAAGAAAGAGAAGAATGATGATATCCAGCTCAGGACCCAGGGTGTGCCAAGCCCATACTCACTAGATGTAAGTCCCTGCAGTTGATGTTTGGCTTATGACCACCACTCTCCCATGAAAATCGAGGTTATGGAGCTCCGTACACAGTGCTCGTATTGACCACAATCCCTCGCGATGCCTTAAACTCGTGGTTTATGTTTTGCAGGAATGTCTGACGAGATTGTCGTACAGTACTTCCTAGTTCCTGGTCATGTAGAGTGAGTTACTGTAATCTTCCTGTACATTACTGGACGGTTGTGGTGGTACTATCACGCTTAGATTTTATAACATTACTGACGATCGAATTTGGATGGTGTAGGCTGTTAGGAACTGCACCAATCGAGAGGCCAGCAGTGTCACAATAATACCATCTAGAAATCATTCTGCTAAACTTTTCATGCAATGATAGAACTAACTTGTGTGGCTCATCCGATCTTATACCAGTCTGAGTCGCTTTCTTATCGCGAAGGTCCAATGGATTATGAAAACAGGGTGTCCAGATACTCTTTGGAGGGTAGTGTAAATTACATCATTACTAAGAAATCAAATCAAAATACCATTTGGTATGTTAACTTTGGAATCAGCTATTAGAACAGCTGCTAAGTTTAATAATCATGTATTGCAGTTTCGCTCAGTCAGTGTAGTACTTAGATGAATGTTACGCTTCTCGAAATGAAAAGTTTAAATATGGATTTCCAAAAGAGGAAGACAAAGATTTTAATTAAAAACATTAATCAACTTTGGTGGGTAATATGAATGCCTTGAACTCTTTGTACATCTGTAACTTTTTTTCTAGTGCCTGCATTTTCGGTAGCGTACAGTTATTCCTCTGTTGTTCTGGTAATCAAATACCATCTACAGAAAAGCCGGTATTTATGACTTAATTATAAGTTTTACGTAGGCATGATGTCACAATTCACTGCCTTATGCCGCATCCATAAATCACATTCAGCATTCCACCGTAATTATACCTCAGCGGCGATCATTACGCGAAGTCGTGGGACGTTATCAACCGTATCTGCGCGTTTGTAGGAACGCTAATTCAGCGTCTGTTTTACCTCATGGCCATTGAACGAACGGCCCTCTTTAAGATATACCATGGCTGGGATTTGTTGTTAATTGGCACAAATTACGGGGTATCACTACCGCCAGCTTCGTACGAGAGAAACTAATTAGCTTCAATTAACTCCTCTCTTGGATGTTTTCGTCCAGTTTTACTAATGCAGGTGGAAATGCCATCAAAGCGTTAATCTCATACTGCAATTATCTAGGGAAAGATTTTAATATGTTGGAAACCCAGTGTATTCAACTTCGCTGGCATTTTTGTAAAGGGAAGATGACAGGCCTTTCAGAAAACGGGCAGTTGGGTCTTAGCCCAATGAGTACTGGCACCGACGACTCATGACTAGATTACTGTCCTACCTGAGATATAATCAAACACGGTAAATTAAGGTGATAACACATATTATTCGATTATCATTTTAATGAACGCGAATTCATAAATCTTTGCCATGCGCCAAGTAAGTAAATCGAATTCAACGTTGCCCTAATGATGTCTTGTCTGTCATTAAGTGCAATCATAACTCCCTTATCACATTCGCCTCCCTTTTTTTTTGCTATCTCCGGGCTATTTGGTCTTTAGGGAGTAAGTGAAGGTAACTAGTCCGTAGATGGCGCTGATCAAAGAACTAATTATGTTTATAATGAAGTTCCCATGGTGACATCTTTGCTCCGGTTTGTGTGTATACAACTTTTTCTTGATTTTTATTTGTACAAGTGCATCAATTTGTGTTGACCTTTCTTTCTCACTTAAAACAATAACATTTTTAAAGTGCTATTATTGATTTTAAGTGTGGCTAAAATTCAGAACAGGGTACGCACTCCAGTGAAAAAAGGTTAGGTTAGTTTTACGCCACTAATTCGGGACGGATTAAAGCAATTAATGATTAGCAAATGATTAGTAACGATTAATGATTATTAAATCAATTAATTGAAAAAAAAAAGAAGGTTATGTTATGCTTAGCCATTAATTCTGGACGTATTCAAGCAATTAATAATAGTTTGGAGTGCGCACCCTGTTCTGAAATTTTACCTTAAGTGTTCTTTATAAGAATATCAAGACGCGAAATTCCACATTTAAATTATCGTAGGAATAAAGTTAAAGAATATACAATACAATGCTTTCAATTACTTTCGTTTCAATTCTAAACTGTATTTATTTTGTGTCTTATTTTCACACTTAATAAAAATACAGATTTTTTAAATAATACTTTTAATTGGTTTTTAAGAATATTTATTAGATTATCGCAGTGCACTAGTTTAAAATATAAAAATACATACAGCATTGTTTTTTTCCTGATTTTGCCAGTAGATGGCGCAACTGATTATAGTATCTGCAATCCGAAAACAATTATTATCATTATATATTTCATTAGTGTGTTGTTTAAATACAGTATTTTAATATGGTACAGTACTGAAATTATGCGTCATGAGGGACATTTCAAAACATATGTTTGCATATATCATCTAAATAAAAAAAAGAAAAAAGAAAAAGAAAACAAATATCGATTACTCATTTCTTCAAAGCAAACATCTTTATTAAGGTCATCAAGATTTGGAGTTCATTCATCTATACCAAATTCAACTCAAGCTATCTGCTTATGATGGCCATTAGAATAACAAGTTATTAGTATAATGTGAAGCAATTAGGAGAGGAGACTTCTGAAAAGATAATCGCATTTTCCACTACATTATATGGATAGCAAGTGATGAGTTGGCATTCCTGGGACAAAAGCAGTTGTGCAGAGTGGTAAAAAACAGAATGTTCCGTTTAAAATAAGATTCTATAACTTATTATTAACTTTCTTCGACAGTTTCAAAGATAGAGAATATATTCAACGCATTTGCCATTTTTAAATGCGCAAAGTTTAAATGGTTGGGCTATTCTGCCGGCGTAGGCACTTCAAATGACATCTAGGCAATACTTACTGTGCTCATTCATCTATGCGAAATTAGTAAGATGCGAAGCACTGAGGAGAAGAGATCGTATAAAATGCGATAAATTTAAACTACCTCATCAAGAGATAACTTTATTATCAGTCAGTGGCACTGTTCTTCAAACACGATTATAAGTAATTCGATGGGCTATTTTCTTTCTCACTGCAATCAGCGAAGTTCGACGCTTCTTGGACATATTTGAAGGAGAAATTTCAAAGTGACCGAAGAAGTAAATGCGAATTTCGAGGGATTCAGGAAATAATATTAATAATACGTTGAAATGGTATTTTTTTTTTTTTTAATGGGACGTGGAACATTTTCCATTCTAAACTCAACAAGCGAATGAGAGAAATTTCTTCTTTAAGGGTCTCTAACACTCCTTTGGATGCACAAATATACGAGGGGCGATCATTTAATTCGCGGACTGGTACAAGATCTTATCTTAATTGTCATCATCTGAATCTTATGTGAATTTCTCCTCGAAATACTCTCCCTTGAACTTTACACACTTTCGCCACCGTCGTACCTTACCAACGCATTAAATGCTTTTTGCAAGCAATTTTTAGAAAGACTGTGAAGAACTTCCGTTGTGGCTCTACGAGCAGAGTTGTGTCGGACACAAAACGCTTGCCTTTCAGAGCTTTCTTCAGACCTGGAAACAGAAGAAATCACACGGGGCTAAGTCTGATGAATAAGGGAGATGTGGCAGAACCTCGGCACCTATGGCAGTGACCACTGCCTGCACAATATTAGTCGTATGGGACTTGGCATTGTCTTGATGGAGAAACCACTTCACACCGGAATATGGCCGTCCTACCAAGACACTCATTATCATACGCTTCATTCATCGCTTTAACTGTTTCCGATGCATTTAAGCCCTGTCTGACACAATAACGAATAACATATCGCTGTTCAATCTGTATGTCCGACATGATACTTGCTTCAAAATGATCGTCAGTGACACGCGGCTAAAAAAAACTGTTTTGCGCGACACTAGCTGGACAAGTACTGGCATGCACACAAAGAGTCTGCTCAGTAGCGATCAGGTAGAGCGCCTGTAGCAGCAGTTATAGAAAGTTCGCCCGGTAAACATAAAATCTTCAAAACCAGTCCGCGAATTAAATGATCACTCTTCGTAGTTTTATCTATATGCGATAGTTAAAATTTAGAAACTTTCCACTGTATGGGATTTGGGGAACTTATGCACTAATGAAGCTGGATTTTACATACATGCATAAAATATCGAAAAGTTAAGGTCTGGTGATTGTGAAGACCATAAATAATGCTACATCTCACTAACAGGTCCTAGAATCTCTAGCAACCACATCGTGCAACGGATTGACAGGATGAAGCCCCAAAACATGTAATTATACACTGATGTGCAAAACTTAAGGACTAGTCAGGTTTTCACCTGTAGCTTCTCATAGGAGTGGCCTGGATATGAGAAAAGCATACCAAAGGAACCTCGTGAGGTACAGAAATGATGAAGGAAACAACAACGGAAACAAAACGGTACAGAGGGACTTTATTCAAAAATGGCAACATAGCTGCCATGATACAGATGCATCACTGCCAAAGATGGAACAAAGGGAAGAGGTGGACCTCAGTAGGAGATATGGCACCCCTAATGTCGATGCAGACTTTGCACCGCCTGTCCATACTTAGAACAATGTTGTTGATAAGTTCTTGTGGTAATATCGCCCATTCCTCTGTCAGCGCCATCTTCAGCTGGTGAACATTTTCTGGTGGGTGTGGACGTGCCGCTAGGCATCTCCCCAGAGCGTCCCATATGTGTTCGATGGGATTTAGATAATAATAATAAAATTCTTTATTCATAGATGTGTAGGACACGATTCCCGCTACAACGGGCAGGCCAGTCCATACGAACAAAGTCGTCACTTTCCAAAAGCATATCAACAGCTGCAGTGCGATGGGGTGTGGCGTTATCATCCATAAACACGAACTCAGGGCCAATGGCACCTCGGAACAGATGCACATGGGGAAGGATTACCACAGTATAGTAGCGTGCACCGGTTACAGTACTGCCTTCCAGTATCTGGAGTTGTGTACGTCCATCCAAGATAACGCCTCCCCAAACGAGAACACCTCGACCGCCATATCGATCCCTTTCAGTGATGTTTGCGGGGTATACCGTGTGCCAACCTCTCGCCAGCTTAGCTGATGTCCAGAATCGCTGCTGAGACTGAATTTACTCTCGTCAGTAAAGAGTACTTTACCCCACTGCGCTGCTGTCCAGTCTTTATGTTCGATGCACTACTGTAAATGGTGTCTCCGATGGCCAGGTGTTAAAGGGACACAGCGTACTAGCCGTCGGGCAAACAGTCCACCTTTGTGGAGTCGCCTGGCCACAGTAAACCACAATATCCTGAGTCCTGTGCACCTGGCTTGCAATGGATCCCGCTGTCTGGTGTCGGTCCCTCTTGGCCTGTAGGCGTATATAGCGGCCATCATTGGGCGTTGTTTTTCGTGGACGATCACCACTGGTCCTTCGAACAGCTGTACCTGTCGACCACGCACGTGAGACGATGGTATGAGCGATACCGACTCTGCAGCCACACTTCTGGCACTTCGACCTTCCTCGAGCTTCCCAATTAATCGACCACGGGTAAAGTGATCTAGAAGTTGTCTACTGGAATTTTCGTTGTCTGTAGCACTGTATAAAACCAATCGAACGTCTGTAACAATCGTGCTCACCATTCAGTAAATTGCACATAACTGTTGAGCTACTGCTTTTATCTGTTTATGCGAACCCTCTCATCACGATTCAAATTTTTGCATGTGCACCAGCTTTCTACTGAACGACCACAGTTATGAAAATCGCCACAGGCTGTTTCGTTTGATTTTGTGGTTGTAACCTTTAGAAATAGTGTTGGTCCTTAAGTTTTGCACACCAATGTAGATTTTTATTTTCACCAAAGGAAACCGTGAGGCTCACTCACATACCGAGGCCCCGAGCCATTGTTTATTTGGCCTATGTCTACATTCAGCAATAATTAAAAAAAAAAAATTGCCGGCTTAATTACACTCTGAGGAAGACTGAAAGACGTTAAGTTTGTTGGGTAAATATGGTAGTGGCGGCGCTTTATCGACAAGACAAGACATTCTTGCGTTCATGAAATGGAGGTTGTAGGTGTAGACGGGAACTTCCTCAGCTGCGAAAATGAAGGGCATATTTGGAGCTTCAGGGGATTATCGCGTGTCAGGTGGAGCTGTTTCTCTTCTGTGTGCGAGCTACTGTATCTTAAAGCAAACTGGGTTAGTGATTACAGTGGCTTTCAACATACAGCGTCGAGGCCGTTCCACTGAAATCGAAAGACAGCGCCGGCCAAAATAAGAATACCCAGGAAGACTGCTTGGTTTCAGTGTGAAAGCAATTGAGGCTATGAGGCATCGGTGTTCTGAATCGCAATACAGTGGCAGCTCATAAATTGCTGGTATTTTATGATCGGTTTGCCTATTTTGCTGGATAAAAAACCCGAGTTTATGGGATGGGGTTGGAAACCAAGTTAGACTATCTCTGGTGAGAAAACTGGTTACGATATGGGGAAAAAAATATATATATAAAAGTTGTTCCCGTTTTGAATTTCTTGTAAGCAGAAATCCCAACATCAACAGACATTTCCCAGGCCTGAAATTAATGAAAATTTAAGTACAAAATATATATTTTTTTCATTTTAAAGATTTAACTAATATAATACAACTCGATATATGCATAACCGCAGGTGGGTGGTCTACCTGAAAGTTCCTTGATTTGTTCGAATAATACAGCATTTTTATTAAAACAACCAGTTTTGTTATATCAGCATCAGGGTTGGAATATGAACTGGGAGTTTGATATTAAATTTCAAAACGCATAAAGATTGGGATCATTTTTTTACTTCTGCTTTGGTACGAAAGAAATCTGGCTGTGTTTGCATGGGTTTTTGAATTGTCAGCAACTTCCTCCTTATTTCGGTTTTTACGGAGAAGATTCGGGGGGGGGGGGGGAAGTTATTCTCTGGGCGTATTCTCCACGTAGAATTCTACTCACGCCACATCAGCGAAGTCAGCATGGTGCCACTGGTCACTAGGGAGAGTATGTCATTTCGATGCTCCTGTAAAGAAAGATTCCAACGAGTCTCTGGTGTAATAGGGTGAAGAGAAGGTGTTCCTCGCTATGGCAGCTGAATGATGGATTTTATATAGTTACTTTAGTTTACGGGAAGAACATTCCATTGCAATTTACCTCCTCTAAACTAAAGTAATTTATGAGACTAAATATGGGCCACCGATTCGAATATTTTTGAACATCTTAACTTCTCAGAAACCGAACTAAGGACAGTATCAATATTTTATTTTTTCTCGTGGTCCAAAGATTCTTTTTTCTCGTGGACCAAATTTACGATTCCTTTCTAGGATTGTAACGCTATAAAAATTCGACTTAATGTTGAATTCTAGTACAGCTATTTTTGGAAGGATATAAACTCGCGATTGTGGGAATAGACTGAACCTAATTCTGATTTAAATGTAAGATAAAAGCTTAAAAGAGGGAGCTCTGCTTTATTTAACGTTTCAAAAAGCTATTAACTGTAGTTTTATTGATGCAGGTAGTCGGTAAAACTAAGGAGCACATATCGAGTATTACCATCAGGCCTAGCGAATAATCCGTTCTGAACATGAAGAAACTTGTGCTGATTCTTTGTTGACCACCAACATGCTGTTCCCACCACGGGGACAGCATTGGCACGTACGAAAAGGGGGGGGGGGGGAGACGGTGCATAAAAATATAGGCATTGATTAATCAGTCTAATTTAAAAGCATTTGTAACCCTTTATGGGATGGATTGGGACCCAGAAATTCCGCTGTTATTCATTCTACTTCTACCCAAGAAGTAGAATGAGTTACATAAACGAAACTGCAATATTGGGAAGAAACAAAAAATGGAGTTGATTACTTAAGGAAAGGGGAATTGGCTTTTAGGAGGAAAACAGGCCTGGTCGCCCAGGAACACCAGTTGACGTTACATATACCGTTATAGATGCACGGTTTTGAAAATCTCATCAAACGTACTAATAAATGTTTGAATGTTCATGGCAATTATGTTGGGAAATAAATCATTTTTCTCTGTTTAACTCCATATATTTCGTTTCTGCACACTGGGCAAAAAATTACGAACCTTTTCATTAAGACAGTCACAGACAGAAGAAATGCAAATAGATGGAGCGAAAACTGTGACATGGGGATGACGTTTGTCTTTCTATTCAACGAGGCAAAACGTCATGGGGATGACATGTTGCCTCGTTGAATATAAAGACTGCACAGGCTGTTCGACTACAGTAATTTGAAGCCAGAATGGGGAAAAGCGTGATATATCAGACTTCGAAAAAGGTCTTATCATGGGTGCATGTTTAGCAACAGCTACGATTCAAGAAACGAAACGCATAACTGGTTTCTAAAAATATCCATTTCAAAGGCTTTTATTGACTGGAAGACAAGCGGTTCTAACACATCTCAAAGGCGTAAATGTGGCAGAAAAAACAATACAGGAACTCCCCGACTTACGTAACGGTTGGTTCCGCGGAACGCTAAGTAAGTCGGGGAATTTCCCCCATTGCATCACTCGCAACTGTGCTCGCTGAATTGATTGAATCAAAAAAGAAATGTTCGACGAACATGTGAAGAGAATTATTTATTGTATTTATTCAATTGTTTTCTCATGTGCAGGAAAAATTACAAAAGTGCAATTTAAAAAATTTTCAAAATTATAAAATTACAAAAAAAAAAGAGGAGACAGGCATAACGTCAGTAAGTTTTACCTCTCGAGCATCGTTGCCAGAATCGACGTCTTCAGCTGATAAGTACGCCACTGCGGAGGTTAAGGGCTGTGGAGATTTAGAAGGGGTCGGCCGTCCAACCTTACGAAAGAACATATTAATGGATGACTGGACGGTGGCTTTTTTCTTTTCATCATAGATTTCTTTCTAGCAAGCAAGCATATCATTCACCCCTCTGTTAATTTTTAAGAATCGTTCGCTGTCAGGATCCATCTTCTCAAACCTCGCCATTGCCGATGCAATTTCACGAAATGAAGCGTCTCGGATGCTCATTTGGTTCATCTTGATCTTCGTCAGCATTTTCTTCGTTCACTATTGCTGCCTGCAAGTCAATATGTTATTCGTTAGATAATTCCTTCTCTTCTTCCTCTATTAACTCCTCCACGTCTTTGGCATCAACCTACCTCCAGCTGAAGTAGCTCTGCAACCTTTACAATCTTATCTGTAACCTCTTCATATGATTCGTCTTTTTCAAATCCTTCGTAGCCTTTAATGTGCCGTGGGTATAGTTTCTTCCATGCGCCATTTAAACAACTTTTAGTAATTTCCGCCCAGGGGCGCCTCCGTAGCCAGGAGCAGTAGTGCATAGCACACGTTCCTTGATTAGACCGGGGTTCGAGCCCGTACCCACCAAATACGGAGGATGCGGAAATATTCCCAGCCCGGGTGAGGGTTGGCGTCAGGAAGGGCATCCGGCCGTAAAAATTGCATTACCCCATATAATAATGGGAAAAGGCGAGGATAAAGAAAAAAAAAAAGTAATTTCCGCCCAGGCCTTATTAATGTTTAAGATGGCGTGCCAAAAGTCTCTCAACGTAAAATTTTTCTCATCGTCTACTGCAGACAATGCCTGAGCAAATGTGCTTAAATAGAAATAAATTCGAAATAACACCCTGATCCATAGGTTGGATGAGTGAAGTCGTGTTTGGCGGTAGAATTATGACTCTCGTGTTCGAATTGAAATCATCTCGATGCGTAGGATGTCCAGGAAAGTTATCTGATAGAAGCAAAATCGTGAAAGGAACTTCGTTGTCTTTACAAAATTTTTCAACCTCGGGAATGAAGCAGCATTAAAACCAATCTTCAAAGACAGATACTGTTATCCATGCTCTCTGGTTCGATCAGAAATGCACGAGTAGGGTGGCTTTATTGATGCCCTTAAATGCACGAGGATTTCCAGAATGGTACACAAGCAGTGGTTTTAATCTGTAATCTCCCGTTGCATTAGCCCCAAGCAAGAGCGTGGCCCTATCGTTTGATGCCTTGAAACCTGGCATTGTATTTTCCTCTTGGCAATGTATGTTCGATCCGGCATTTTTTTCCAATACAGAGCAGTCTCGTCAATGTGAAAAATTTGCTGCGTTGAACAGCAGCCTTCATCCAGGGTGGTCGAGTGGTTAAGGCTCCAGACCTTGCCAATAGAAGGCGAATGCCAATGTAATATGATACGTTTGTTAATATGATAATACTGTGTATAACAGTGATATAATGAAGTATGAGTGATATAACAGTGGTATGATGAAGAATATGATTAATAATTTTTTCCAACACATCACAAAATTTCTCCGCTGCTGCAGAATCGGCACTGACGTCACTGCATACTTTAACGTTGTTAAAACCAGCGCGATGCTTGAACCTATTAAACCACCTGGTGCTTGCCACGAACTTGGGTTGGGGTTCGCCGTACTTATCCTTAATATCTTTATAAATACTTGTTGCTTTTGCTTGAATGGTCATTAGACTCAGGGGCACTCGCTTCTGAATCTGATTTTCACCATAATAGCGTAAAAACCCACACAATTGCAGTTATCAGTATTATCGAAAATTCAATAAGATCGAGTTTACTACCGGTTTATAATTAGATGCACGAACAGAAAAGCCCCATAAACCGGAAAGTGCAAATTGTTTTTGTTGTTTTTCGGTCGTGACCTCCAGAAACGTGCTTTAGAAAAATATCACAAAGGCTTAACAAATTGATTCTTATAACGGAACATATGATAACGATGAAGGGGTAGTGCAATTTCCATTATAAAAATGACTCTTTTTAGAGAGATAAATAGGTTAGTAATATTGCAAAAATTTTCAACTTCCAAGGTCAAAGAACGAATTACAAAAAAAAAAAAAACCAAAAAAAAAAGTGTTTTGGGTTCACATTACGATATTTTCACGATACCCCCATTTATTCCTACGGGATGCAGAATAAGTTTCCATGAATTTTTTAAGTTTGCACCGGCCGGCAAAAACTTACATAAAATTTACGTAAGTCGAGGAGCTCCTGTACTTGAAGAGCGAACCGTCGTACTCTGAGGAGGATGACTGAACGGGAAAATAGGACATCCAGTGTGCAGCAAATAATATTTGAAAATTCCATAAAACCCAAAACTGTCCTATTTCAACCCGTACCATCAGCAGAGAATTGAAGAAATTAGATATTGGCAGTCACCTGCCTATTCGGAAGCCACTTTTTTCAGAGAAAGTCCGATTACAGTGGTGCCAAGAACGTCGTGATTGGACAGTGGAAGAAAGTCGTGTAGTTAGACAAATCACAATACACTCTGTTTTACACTGATGGTAGGCAGAGAGTGTGGTGAGTACCTCACGAAGCAATGGACCCTGATTACCTTGTTAAGACGACACAAGATCTCGAAGTGGCATCATGGATGCGGATTTTTTTTTTTTTTGGCACCGATATCGGTGGAAGGTCGAATATCACCCAGGGAGTACCTGAATTTTGCATCAGATCTACTGCACCTTGCAATGGTACACTTTTATCCTGAAGGTGATGGCCACTTTATGGATGATAATGCAACAACGCATCGTACCAGAATGGTTCCGGGAACATGACACGGATTTCCACCATTTTCCCTGTCCCCCACATTCACTTAACCTCAATCTTATTGAGAAAGTGTGGGATATGTTGGAGAGAGCTATTCGGCAACGAAGTCCTCTTCCTTTAATTTTGTTGCAGCTGCGCGATAATTTGCTGGAAGAATGGTTACAATTAGACCAAAACTCACTAAAACACTTTATAGAATCCATGCCGTTACGTACACTTACTGTTATTCGAAAGAAAGACGGCCAGATTCAATACTGAATAAAAGTTTGCATTTATTTGGCCAGTGTGTGTATATCTTACTAGTTTTTGAAAATAAAACGTTGGAGACAATACTTTCGATTTGACCTCGTACTTATACACGTCTTTTCTAATTTCCTCACCTGACCACGCTATACACAATTTATTCAACAAAAAGAATAATAAATGCTAACTGGATAATGAGGAAATCAATGTTAATTCAACAATGAAAAAATTTATTTAAGTGCTAACCCAATAATGAAGATAACAAATATCATCTTCATACATTCTCAGAAGCATTTAAATTAATTTTTCACCATATCGGTGAGGGGGAGCAGCCCAAACATTTGCATTTTTCCTCATCTGGAGCTGACATTGTAAATTAGTATAAAAACTAAGGATGATAAAACAGCTATCCTGTAGGCAAACTATCCTAGGATCCAGGCATCATAACCCATACACATCTACTATCCGTGCGCAATCACGCTCTCTTCATTTTCAAGGTTTAGCAAGGAGTAGCTCACCAATGAAATCAAAGGGAGGGTAGGGTATGCTCACCTGGACAACATCGTCTACGAGGTAGTGTCCAGGACACTACCTCGTAGATCCAGATATTTCAGGATAAGATGAAGATCGGTGGTCATAAAAATCTATGATTGGAAAATCGGGAAAACAAAATCTGTTTCACTCACCAAAATACAATATTGTTTCATCAAGTTAAAGTATAGGCAGTTCGGCCATATAAACGTAATTAATAGTTGCTTCTATAATTTAAGAATTAACGTTACAATACATTGTACAATTCGTTTAATTTTTCTCAAGTGTTAAATAGATAAGCACATAAATCTTGCCTGTAGCTTAATATTCTAATTTATGAATATTAAGTTTGGGATGCGATTTATGTTTTGTGTACCTTTGTAATATGTAGTATTATTTAGGAAAATTTTTAAATCTTTGTGTAGGAATGGGTGTCAAGTATATTGGTCTCCATGGACACAATCGTAGTTAACAATAACTCTTTCACATTGACCACTGCGCTGCACTCACGCACATACACTAAGCCCTCAAAAGTGTTTGGACATCAGTCTGAGAGAAGAATCCATTTTCTTTCAAACTGATGTCCAAACACTTTTGAGAACCCAGTGTATGTCCATGAGTGCAGCACAGTGGTCAATCGTGAAAGACTAGAGTTATTGTTAACTAAGATTGTGTTCACAGCGACAGGTATATTTGGCACTCATTCCCACAGAAAGATGTAAAAATCCAAAATAAACACTACAATATTACAAAGGTATTTATACAAAACATAAATTGCATCCCCAACTTAATAATCATAAATTAGAAATAATTATTAAGCGTTAGGCAGATTTATGTGCTTAAATATCACTTGAAAAAAATGAAACAAATTGTACATTGTATTGTAAGGTTAATTCTTAAATTATGGAAGCAATGTAAACTATTAATTGTATTTATTTAAAATGGCTTACGATGTTAAAACTCAAACTTTCTGAATTAATGGATGGAGGTACCAGGGCCCTGAAAACAAATATGCGCTCCGAGCTATGTAAACATTGGAAGACTGAAAAATAAATTATTTATCACAGCACTTTATTAAATATTATTGGATTATGTCACGTCGCTGCACAATACATCTTGTAGAACTATAAATTACGAAAAAGATATTAAACGAAATACAGAAAATTATATGCTGAATTTCATTATTTTACATACTGTACTGTATCACGTGAAACCAAATAGGAAAAGGGAAGCAATATCAAACAACTTATAGTGAAAAAAATATTATTTTTAGTTAAAAAAAATCCTCATATTTACTTGCATTGTCTTCTGTGTCTTGCATTCGCATACCACAAAGCACAATAAGGGGACACACACTGTTCTGCTAATTTTCCAACATGCCTTGCAAAAAACCCATTAGATAAGCGTCGAACAGATTATGACGCAGCAGCATCTGGGGCCACAATTCGCAATTAACAGATTAACATTTGAAGATATGATTATTGTAAAAATCAGATAAGATTATGGTAAGATTCAGATAAAAGAAAGATTCAAGCGTTTAAGAGATTGAGATATGAAACATTCTAGCAATGGATAGGTCAGTGTAAAGTGCCATAGTAACTAAGACCATGAGGCACCAACATTTCTTTTAAATTGTTATATTAGGGTTACCCAAGAACAACCTAATCCACCCATATGTATTTAATTGCGTGTGTCCTCTGGTCGGTTTGCTTGTTTCGACAGGTGAAAAACCCGAGTTTCCGGGAGTAAAAACCTTGATATCGTTGCCTAAAACCAATTAATTCAGCCGCGGAGTAAAAAGGCCTATAAAACTTGCTTCAGTCATTGACGGAATTTTAACCAGTCTCTTTTCCCATCCGGTGGGAAGAGGACCGAGCACGAGGCGTCAATATATCGCCTTTGTGAATTGCGTGGATTCTGTGGTCGATATGCCTGTTTGATGGACGAACAAGCCGCCATCAAAAAAGCATATCGCGTTTCCGGAAGAGAACAAAACATGCAATCCTCGTCTGATACCGAATAAACTCTGCCACATTGCAACGAGTTTCGAATCTAGGCCTTTACCACCCGGTGTGCGGAGAACAGTGATTACCCACAGTTACCAGCAAGGGACATTCAAATAACAATTAAACAGATTAAAGTAAGCATTTATAAAAGATTAAGGTACTGTTACTAGTTTAACAGACCGGTTAAGATAAAGATTAATATAAGAACTAAATACAGTAAGATAAAGATTCAGATAACAATTTAACAGATAAAAATAAAATTTTCACAGATTCATAAAAGAGCCTAACAGATTAAGATTCGAATAACAGTCCAACAGATTATGATGAATGTTCAAATAACAGTCTAAGAGATTATTATGAAGATTCAGATAAGAGATTAAAAGATGCATAAAAATAGTATATATCTATAATCGTTTGTCCATACTGTAATTCATGAACCAATTTGAGCATGGCGTCTTACACCCAACGGAGACTCCCACTGCTTCACTACTTGTAAATGTTTTTATTAATGGTTTCGTTTAACTGGAAGCAAGCTTATAATTGAGTTCTGTGTTTTTATTGATGATCGGAGTGGAGTAGTGTATGTGTTAAGTGCCAAAGCAACTAAGACTATGAGGTTTCAGTATATTATTCTGCAATAATATGATTTGCCTGTTTGCTGAACGAAAAACCCGAGTTTCCTGGACTAATGCAACCCTTGCCTGAGACAGACTGGGTTGAGTTAAAAACAAAACAAAAAATAAACAAAAAAAAAACATAAAAATTCTTTGCCTCATTGATGAGACTCAAACTGAGGTCTTTTCTAACAGGTGTGGGAAGGACAGTGGTTACATTCACCGTGCTACCGAGCGGGTTCACTGATGATGGTTGCGACTGCCCTTCTATGATCGATTTTCTTGTTTGTTCGATGAAAAAAGCCAGATTTTAGAATTAAAAAGTACTCTAGTCCGAGACCAACTAACTTAACCACGGTATGTAAAAAAAAAAAAAAAAAGTCCATAAAAATTCCATGTATTTTTTTAACTTCGACTGGCAAAAGAAATCGAACTCAGTCCTTTTACACGAGATGTAGGACTGCAAACTGCATTATCAGTGAGTGTATCATTATCATGAATGTTAAATAACAACCAGAGCAAAACTTGTCTGCAACGTTTCCGGTATCCTTAATAGGTTGCAGTAAATGCTAAACAAACGTGTGGCTTGGCTTGACTTTTGGAGACAGAGCCAATGGAATTTATCACATACCTACAGCTGACTTCCAGGAATACGATGCAATAACATCAGCTGGGCTTCTCTTGCACTATGTTGGCTAGTACTAGTTTACAATCCATACCGGAAGAGCGACAATAACAAATATAACGAATCATAGGCTCACTCACGAAAAAGAGGGACGGCTAAGGGGACTAAACCTTACCAAGATTTTGTTTTATACCGTGTTATTTTGCTCTTACGGGCTGACTCTTGTGAAAGCTATCAATGGGGAACGTACTACATAGTAGTACGTTCCCCATGAATATGTAGTGGTACTACTATGGGTAACTATGCCACTTTATTTATTTTTTTATTTATTTATTATTATTATTTTATTTTATTTTATTTATATATTTTTTGCTGGCTTCCAGGTCTGGGCAACCTGAGGGTGGGATTGCTGGCACTCACTGGTATTGCACTACCTCTGGTGGGTGCGGTATTTTGTGCATATAAGCACATATAGGACAGTAGACCCAGGTCGGTTTCATCTTGCCTGGGGATGGGCACCAGGCGACAGCTGCTCAGGTGGCGAAATGGCCTAGAGTTTCTACACCAACACAGAGAACAAAGGTGAAGATGGGCTACTGCCTTGGAGCCACCATGACACACACACACACACACACACACACACACACACACACACACACACTGGATGATGGAAATGTATATATAATTGTATATAAATCTATGTAAGTTTTGTATATGTATCAAGGTATGTAAACTGTGTGTATTAATAAATGGAAAAATAATGGGGAGCGTACGAACTGCCCACTCTCTTCCAAACAAAATGCCTAGATGCTCCACTATAAGAATAATTAAATTGTGACTGCTAACAGAAATAGATCTCCCAACTACTGCTAACATCAAGATTCGTTATAATCAATGCATCCTCCTACATACATTTCTAAATGATAAGATTATCATAAAATATTCCTGTGCTATCGGACTTTTCTAAGAATGTCTATGTAATTCATTTAAAATTCTCTCATCTGAAAAGGAAACATGATCTACAATACGTATTACAATCAAAGTTAAACAAGGATTAAGTATTCATTGCTTGCCAAGCGAATAAATGCTTAATTTATTTACAGAAGGTCGTGGTAAGTGCTGCCACTGCACTTTTTCTAAGGCAGTGCGAATTAAATCAACATCAACGATCACAGAGGTACTTTTAAGACCTAAAACTAATAAACCAGAATGTTTAATTAATAAACACTTTTAGAATTCATCAAGATGAGTGCTGGATTAGTTAGAGGGGGGAAAAAAGCAACACCATCTATCGAGGAGACATTGGAGCTCTCAAAAGTCATCTTTTAGACCCGCAAAAATGTCAACGTCACGTTTATCCAAGGAGAACAGCTCTTTGAAGTTTTTTTTTTCCCCCACTGTTATGAATGATTCAGCAATGTACCCTTCGCTGAGACCTTCAGCAGACATGTTTTTGATTCCCACTTCAAGAAACCCCCTTGGAATTCTCTCATCCAATGAATATTTTTCCCATTACAAAAGCTCAGCTATTTCATAAATGTCTCCGCTCGTCCTAAACTGAGCTCATCCATCATATTTGTGCAAATATTTTCTATTCTTCAGCTGCCTATCCGATGCCCGTTTCTGTATTTCAAACAAACAATGATCCCTTTTCTGTGTACACACAATTGCTTCATTGAAACCATTTTTTGTACCCTTTTTCTTCTTTAGATTAAGGTCGATTTAGTGTAGCGTTTTCTGTAAAATAAGTTCAGCGCTGATTACGTGAAGTAAAGCACTCTGCTTGAAAATAAGGCATACAAAAGAACCCCGTGAAAAAACAAACATATAAGAGTAAAAAGGAAGAATGTTAACACCTCTTTTTTCGCCATTATTCCAATGTAGGAATATTTTACTGAAGGAAAATACGACTCCTTCAAGTATGAACAAACTCAAAAATAAATGGCATTGTTAGGAAACTTTCTTGAAAGTAATCAGCACAAGACGAAAGTACAAAATAAGACCAAGTAAGGAAGCTTCTTGAAAATGTCCTGACATGCTTATTCACATTTGCAATATTCATGCAAGCAACATATTCGAATACTACTTGCTACTGTAGTGGTCCTCATGAATAGCACAATAGTTATAATCATCATCCTCTCACACCATACAAAAAAAGAGCCTAGTTCAAATCCCAGGGTTTAATGGTTTGATACTGCTAGGAGTTTTTATCGAGTTTTAACACAATTTAGACGAGTTAGTCCGTCTTAGGCGAGAGTTGCATAATTTTTCCTCCCGGAAAGTTGCATTTTTCATCCAGAAAACAGGCAAGTCGCCACAGAATATATCAAATTTACAGACAATATATCGATTAATTATAACATTATTTGCTCCGGAGCAAAAACAAACAAAAAGCCAGTTCGACAAGAAAACGAAACAGGAAAGTTGAGAATTTAAGAACATAAAAATGGGAACTGCTTTAAAATCGTCTCCTTATTTTTTATCCGAACAAATCGACTGTTCTAGGATTCCTAACTGATCAAGTCCCACTTATTTGTCCTCTGTCACAATGTAGAGGGGCTTGGCAATTGTAAATGCCTATGGAGACCAGAGGAATTTTTTAAGGCTTCGTCAATTGAGGATGAGTTGGGCTATACAACGTGAGTTATTCCACGGTTTTAGAAGCTGCAGCAACGTATGGAAAGTGTACTATGAACACACACTTGTACAGAATCATATTAGGGCCACCTGAGAATTACCTCATCTACTCAGGTATACACCCGAGTAGATGAGTGTGTGTCTGTAATTGCTTGTGTTCTTTGGCCGGTTTTGCTTATTTTGCTGAACGAAAAACCCGAATTTCCAAAGCAATAACCTTCCTGTAATCGCCCGAGACAGACTAACTTTTGGAGAAAATGGATGGATGAAATGAGAAGTTTATTTTTATTTTATATTTTTGGCTGATTTAATCTTGCTTTCTTGCATCATGTGCCGCTACTAATACTAATGTTAAACTCGGCCACGAACAGAAAAAAGCCCATAAAAGTTCCTCGCTCATTGACGGGATTCGAACGCTGGACGTTTTCCACTCCATAGCTTATTCTTAACATCTGGCAAACCGAAGTTGTTGTTTTGAAACATTAAAATAATTAAATTTAAAAAAATAATAATAAAATAAAATATACGTGCATAATTAAAAATTGGAGAGCAGCCACTTAGCCCAGGCTAAACGAAATCAGATTTTAGAACATCCATCTATCCCAGTGAGCCTGCTTACCGTCCCTGCCCCTGGGAGGCGGGTTTCTACTATCTAGCATTTTCCATGGAAACACTTTAGACGCGAAATCATTAAAATATTTATACAATCGCTTATCAGTAAACGGGGTCCAGAGTTGATCCCTCAAAGACATTCCAACTAATCTCTCTAAATAAACATTAAGCGGAGATGGGGGAAACCCCTGGTGCCGTTTGACACTAAACACACTAAATAAACATAACATTCTAACATGACACGACAAGAAGTCTCCTCCTGACCAGTCCTCCTGCTCTCAGACAAACCCAGCCGAAAAAGCCTTAACGCAAGCCTCTGAGCAGACATCAAAAATGTAGCATGCAATCCAAATTGCAGCCACCGTTTGATCTCATTACTTACATCTACCTTCGGTAAAAAGGCATATGTTTGTTTTCCTTTAGTACATAGGTTCCACCTATCTTACCATAATGAGTACAATTGAATTATCTATTGAATTGTACTTGCCATAATAAGTACAATTCAGTTAATAACCACTTTCTCTTATTCTTCACGTCTAGCTTAGTAAATACTCGTTGTACATCAAGACAAGTTACCATACCCAAGATACTGACTGAAATGTTATTCTTAGTATAAAACAGCATACTGTTTAACAGTACCAAAGAATCAGCAGGAACCATCCCAACCAACACTTGAAGTACTTCAGTTGGAATAGTACGACAAGTCCTGGTTACACCCAGAAGAGCAAAGCGTTGTACTTGAAACAGATACTTCTGCGCAACATAATTTTGAACTTTATGCACCCAAGCATCAGAAGCATAGGTTAGGATTGGGACAAAGAAACATTCAAATAACAAATTCAAAGATTGGCCGTTAATTCCCCAATTCACCCTAATTACTCTTCTGAGCTAGGAGTACAATATTCTAATTCTGTTCCTTAAAAATTTCGCATGTTTCGTAAAGTATAAACGCTCTTCCAGATATACCAAGGTATCTCACCATTCTCCGTAGCCGAGTGGTCAGGAGCAGGAGTAGTGCAGTAGCGCACGCTCTTTGAGTAGACCGGGGTTCAAGCCCCTGACTGCTGAATACGGTCGATCTGCCAACCCGCAATGGACCAGCGTGGCAGATTATGGTCTATTTCCCTCAGCATGAATTGTTGAGGAGGCAAATTATTTGCTTCTTTCCTCACTTAGCTAACTGTTCAGTTGACCTTTGAATTTATTCAACCTGCCAGCCGCAAGTACCTGGGAAGGCAACCTGTTCCAGCAATCAACAGCTAAAAGAAAACTTCCTACAATCTAGTCTAAACCTCTTCCCCTGTAATTTGAATTTATGCCCACGAGTTCTGGAAAATTCTCTATAACAGTGAAAATTCCGCCTTCGTTCATTTTACCAACCCATCTCAGACCCTTAATCAGGCACCTCTGAGGTGCCTGGTTGCCAAGCTCTGTAGCTTACATATATGGATTATTTCCTCATATGGTCGCCCTATTGCTGATCGCACGAGCTCCCGTCTTTGGACCCTTTCAAAAAGTTCAATACCTTTTTTTCAGATTAGGTCTTCATATTTATACACAGTGTCCCAAATGTGCTAATTTGTAATTCTAAGAATCATCTTAAAGAAACTCTGAGGAGAGTATGTGAAGCAAATAAGAAAAAAAGGATTGTTTCTGAATGTGCGTAAAACTAAAATTATGGTGACTGGTAATAATCTCGGTTCCAGTAAAGTGGAGGTTAATGGGCAAGATATCGAAGAAGTTGATGAATTTGATTACTTAGGGTCAAAAATAAATAAAAATAGTGACTGCTCAAATGATATAAAGAGACGACAGGCAATTGCTAAAACGTTGGTCGCTGATCTGATAAAATTATGGAGAGATCATGATCTGCCCCTAAAGACGAAATTGAGAATCATTGATTCGTTAATTTTTCCAGTTGCCACTTATGGATGTGAAGGATGGAATCTGAAAAGAGTTGACAGGAAGAAAATTGAGGCATTTGAAATTTGGTGTTACAGAAGAATTCTGCAATTTCTTACCTGGATCGAAGAACAAATGAGTGGGTATTGAATAAAATTGGCAGGCGTAAAATTCTTCTTCATAGCATCAACAAAAGAAAACTCAAGTTTGGTCATATAGTAAGAAGGGAAAACTTTCTGTGAAGAATATGATGGAAGGAAAAACCGAGGGGAAGACCTGAAACTAGGTATTTGATGATCTGATCCCATCCTTCCACCTAGGAAGGATGGGATCAGTGAACTTCTAGGCATGACACTTTGTGATGCTGCTCGTATAGCACACGATCGATGCAGTTGGAGGAATTTGTTGGTGGCCACAACAGTTCTTCAGGGAGCTATGTGACTGAAAGAAGAAGAAGAAGATACCAAACGTGGTATTACAATTTCCTTATACAGTGGAACTATGTCCTCCATATCTTTGGATGATAATTCAATAAACTGTCGATAGATATGTGAAATTTGAAACATAATTTGCTCCAGTTGAGGAGTCTACCCAACACATCTGAGGCGATAGCCTCAAATTTAAGACATTGAATTGCCAAATATCATTATAGCAAGTTTATCAGCACAAGCCTCGTACTGAACATTTTCTAAATGCTCATTTAAAAACTCATCAAATACCATGTTCCAGACAAATGGGCACACCACCGAGCTCTGAGGACATCCACGCAAAATCTGACTTCTTATTTGTGTAAACGTAGTCCTCACTATAATTTCCCTATCCAAAAAATAACTCTTAAACACAGAATATAAATTATCAAAACACTGAAAACTCCTAATTCTGGTCAAAATGTCCTCCTCCCACCACCAAAGCTTGTCAAATGCTCCCTTGAAGTCCCCAAAAACACCTAGAACATATAGACCCGAATATGTCTGCACATTTTTCACCACCGTGTATCCTTTGTAGACTTTCCTTTTTTGTACCTATATTTGACCTCAGAGGACATGTTTATTTTCACACATAATCAACAAAAAGCTGACACAGCCTTTCATACATTTTTGTTAATATATTTGTACACAATACAGTTGTACCAATACACCTGAGCATACTTGTACATTGTTAGGTTGGTTAGTTGTTTGGCAGTTTGGTAAATTAGCACCTAGTAAGCGGGGTTCATGAGGTCCTATATATTGTTTGCCTATTGGATGAAAAGCCCCAGTTTCTGGGAGGGGAAACCACACAACTCTCGACTGAGAACAAAACCTCAATCAACTGAGTTTTCCAAATTATTTCGAATAATCGATGTCTACATTCCATCAACAAAGGTACTTGTAGCCTGTAGTGTTTCCAAAATAAAATTAAATGATCCCAAGAAAAATACGAGTTTTGTACTTTTTAAGTGGTCTTTTCGAATATTTGAAAATTACAGCAGAGCAATACTGGGTCGAGGTGAAGGTGAGGAGCAGGCATTACCTTAAGTTTGCAAACAATGGTGTCCATAAAAAGCCGAATGAACTTTGGCCGCACAGTTAAAGGAGTATTTCTGTGGCCACTTGTCACTCTTGGAGGCCACAAGTGGCCGGAGGTGGTTGAGAGGGGAGTGGAGGGTGAGTGGAGAAATCAGTTCTGCAAGCGGCACGCAGCCATTAACGAAGCTCAAGGCGGCCTCCGTCGCTCCTCATCTCTCCTCCCGGGTTTTATTGATTTCTTGGCTTCGCTGCGCCGCTGTGGATCGGAGCATTTAGTCGTCTTGTGTTGTCGGAGCGGTGACAGCAGCTCCAAGTTCCTCGGTGTCCTTGCTTCAACACCACGGACAAAAAGACGATGTGAAACGTGCGGATAAACTTGGAATTATGGGACACACATCGTTAAACCCTCGAGACGAACTTGGTGTGATGTGGGGAGGGGGCGATGACATTTGGGGGCTGTGAAGGACGTCGATGCGACAAGTGGAGGTGAAACAGGTGGTCTTTCGACGGCCCTCCAGAGATTGAAGTGGTAAGTTGGGCTTTTAAATGTTCTCTTGAATCTGCGACAAGGGCCGAAGTGGGTGGAATTCCTACCCACTAAAAGAAAGGGATTATTTAGCGTGTGGGCGCAAAGGAATTAGAGATATTTAGGATCTTATTCGATTAAAGAGATTAGTAGATTAAAGTAACAGATTGTTTGCACTTAACGATGGCTATTCCGCTAGTAGTACAGATATGTCAGGCTCTTGCTTAAGGCTCTCAGGCTCTTCAGTTATCTCAATCTCTGTAGATAGCAGACCTAAGTCAGTGGATATTGAATAAGAACTAATCATTATGCTATTGTTGTGCATAGTCGTCCTTTCAAGGACTGTTGTATGGGAGGTAACCATGGAAAAGCGCACTATTGACTTTGCTGTCAAAACAGCGAAGGAGCAGATAAATGCATTTTTATTCTTTTCTTAATCCGATTTAGTTGTTGAAGTGTTCGCAAAAACTGGAATTACGCTGCGAAGTATAGTCAGAGCAAACTGATAACAGAAAATGGGCCAACTGTAGAACATGAATCTAGCAAGGGAAGATTTCCGACATATTAATAACCCCTTCTAGAGGGCACAAAGACAAATGAGATATTTATGGAGAGAGAGAGATTGTTTGTTTTTGGTGGTTTAATGGTGCATCAATATCTAAGGCCATGTTGCGTCAGTGTATTATGTGTGCACAAGCGTGTGCGTTCGCGGGCCGATTTGCATGTTTTGTAGGCTGGAAAATCTGAATAACTCAAGGCAAAAACCATACTACCTCCGGCTGAGATCGGCTAATTATGTCCGCGAGTCAAACATTTTCGAAGAATCGTTCAGTATCTGACGATTCGAAAGGAAGAGAAAAAGCGAGAGATAGACAGAAAGTGGTAAACTGGGATTGAAAGAAAGTCACTCCAAAAACTGCCGATTAGGATAGCTTTGCTAAATGGGCTAATTAACGGTAAAATACAAAGCTTATCGGAGAAACGTGTGTGGATGGGGGGAGGGGGCAGAGATCAGTCTCCACGTTAAGTATCATTCTCAGAATGCGAATAGAATTCTTGGTTTTATCAATCGATATACCACTGTTTCAAGTGGTCAATTAGTTCGTCATTTACATGCAAGGTACACTGAAAAAGTTCCCAGAAATATATCATAATAAATCTCTCGAGGATGTCAGAGCGCGAAACATCACACGTCAAGTCCGATAAAGGTATCAGGAAAGGTAGCGAGCAAGTTCTCGACACGAGTGGTCACAGTTAAATAAGTGATTGCGAACAAAGTTAAATTTTGTGTACTAAGGTATTAAGAAAGTCTCCGTCTAAATTTACATTATTACAGCAAGCGTATAGCGAGGATTTAATAAAACACAATCAAGGTGTTTTGGGGGTATGTTTTAAGCACTAAAGAAACTAAGGCTATGAAGCATCAGTATATTACGTCTGTAAATTGGGCGCCACGTTCTGAAATAAAGTCCATAAAAATTCCAAATCTCATTGAAGAAATTCGAATTCAGGTCTTCTCGATGCGTGGGAAAGACGGTGATTATACAATACCAAATGTTCTAACCACGAAAACCAGAGTATTGTGTTTAAGTTCTTTTTGATGTTCATAAATTATCTATAAACACACAGTATTTTACTTAAGTTCATAATTACTCTGACAATTATCGTTGATTTTTAATGAGATATTGAGTTACACAGATCATTGTCTTACTTTTAATTGAATAAATTTTTTGTGTTAACAATTCCTCTTGTCCATATCTAATTTGGGTTAGTCCTCTGATGTAAATATTTTAAATAAAATAAAAGTGGCAAAAAATCTGAAGGGAAATCAGAATGGCTACAGCGGTTTGGCCTGGAGTGAAATCGCTGTTTTACTAGAAGACATCATGGTTCGATTTCGTTAATGAGATTTTTTCGTTCAACAAAAATAACTTAATAAATCAAGTTCCAGTACATAGACATTTTCGCCGGTTCTGTAACAGAGTTAAAGTGAACGGTTGGAAGGCCGTTCATTTTAACTCTAATACACCTGGTAAATTAAAGCTGTATTCACAAATTTTGGCGCTTTGTAACTTTTATGTTTAAATAATTAAAAGAATAAAAGAGAGATTACCTCAATCTGGTGCGTAGAATAACTTCAGGACGACGCTCTCTAAATATAAACGGCTAAAATAATTTTAATGAATTCTTGAACTCACAGCACCATGAATGAATCGACGTACCCCGGGGGTCGAAGGCCTTGGACCCCAAAAAAAAAGAATTAATTAAAATTATTTTAGCCGTTTATATTTGGAGAGCGTCGTCCTGAAGTTATTCTACGGACCAGATTGAGGTAATCTCTCTTTTATTCTTTTAAATATCGATACAACGTAGAATCTATTGAGCTCTGCAGCTCTGTTATATATTAATCTTACGTTTAAATAAATATTCTTTATTGTAGAGATCATAAATAAACCTGTAATATACCTTTCAAGGCCAGCTTGGCCAGGTTTTTCACAAAACAAGAAACATTGTACTCGGAGAAAATCAGTACAAATCCAAATTAATCTCCAGGTGTGATCCAAAACTCTTTTAAAACCATGTTGAATTTTACTTCCCCGACAATGACAAGAGTTTTTACGCTTAGTTAGTTTTTTTGGCTGAATTGGCAGCATGGGATTATATCTGTACAAGTGTATACAGGGGGCCGATTTCAATCTTAAGCGTGCTGAATAACTTTGAATAATTCACTATACCTGAGTTTTAATCGGATATGAAGAGATAATATTGCATTGCGTAGAAAAATTAAAAAACCGATTATGATTATTCAGGTATCTATGAATAACCGATTAAAAGTATTAAAATTTTTCTACCCTTTAGGGCAGCCTTTGAAGGGTGAACTTTGTGTGCACATTCGTATTAAAATTTTTATGATATTATTGAGTTAAGGAAGTCCAATTCATTAAAAATGAAAGATTAGTTCAATTAAATAATAGAAAACTCAAGTAATTTAGGGCAAAAATCCTAAATTACTAAATTATTTAAAGTAGTGTAATACCAAGGCACGCCTCTGTAGCCGAGTGGTCAGGAGCGGAAAATGCAGTAACACACGCTCTTTGAGTAGACCAGGGTTCAAACCCTCTGATACGGTCGATCTGTCAACCCGTACTAGACCAGCGTGGCAGATTATGGTCCATTTCCCACAACATGGGCGCCTCCGTAGCCAGGTGGACAGGAGCAGCAGTGCCTAGCACACGCTTCTTGATTAGACCGGGGTTCGAGCTTGTGCCCACCAAATACGGAGGATGCGGAAAGGTCAGGGAATGACCACCGCATATCTCCGAAGAAATATGGCCTTAGTTGCTAATGCTCCTAAAAAAAAAAAAATAAACAAATAAACAAACAAAATCCACAACATGAATCGTTGAGGAGGCTTCCATCCTGCAGTGCGTTGATGATGGCTGCACCTTTTTTTTTTTAATACCAAGGCAACTTGTTGCGAAGTGCTTTCACGACATGAGATATAATATCTTTATTGCAATCAGCGAAAATAAGTAAATTTTACATGTATGCCTGATGCAATGCCCATAACAGCAAAAATGCTAGGGGTTTAACATAGATACTAAAACATAGGAACTAAAACGAAAAAAAAATAAGTTGTAAACACATGAAAACATTTTTTTTTTTTCACAATATCAACGAACCGATCAAAGAAAAACAGTGACAGTCACTCGGTTGAAGACGAGAGCAGCTCCCTGATGATACGTCTTGTATAGGTTTTGTCCTCAATGAATTTCTTGTAGTCAGCATCCATATCTTGGACGTTTTGAAGCATCTCCATTGGCAGGAATCTATCGCCCTTCCTGAGCCTCCACGCCCCGGACTGTAAAGAAGGGAGGGTCACTAAGGATTTCGGGGGGTAACTCCAATTACAAATCTGCCAAAAACTTGGTGTATTGATTTCACCTGCTATCATTTTAATGGTGACGAGTAAGCGGAGGGTGAAGATCCGTTCTGAGACTTTTCTGCAGTTTAGAAGTTTGTCATTTCTAAAGTATATGTGAGGGGTAGAAACTTGTGTTTGAAGAGCACCCACCGGAGAAGCCAGTACTCATCAGATGAGATGATTTTTACGTGGTTTTTGCTCCCAACGTCCAGATTTCAGATCCGTAGGTAATGCCTGGCTCAAGAAAGAGGTAAATATATTGAAGGGTATACTGAGACTCTGTGACACGAAGGAGGTGTTGTTTGGCAAGCCATCTGAATCGGCAGACTTTCTTGTGAATAGCTGCACATGGTGTTTAAAGCTGAGCTTAGGGTCAAAGATGACCCCGAGATCTCTGTGCTTGGTTACTTGAGGGATGAAGGTTCCATGAATTTTCAGGTTTAGTTGAGTGAGCAAACCTAGCTTTCTCATTGATTATACACTGGTGTGCAAAACTTAAGGACCAGTAAGGTTTTCACCTGTAGCTTCTCATAGGAGTGGCCTGAATATAGGAAAAGCATACCAAAGGAACCTCGTGAGGTACAGAAATGATGAAGGAAACAACACCGATACAACAACGGAAACAAAACGGTACAGAGGGACTTTATTCAAAAATGGCAACATAGCACTGGCTGCCATGTGCTTTGTTCCATCATTGGCATCACTGCCAAAGATGATAAGTTCTTGCGGTAACATCGTCCAATCCTCTGTCAGCGCCATTTTCAGTTGGTGAATATTTTCTGATGGGTGTGGACGTGCCGCTAGGCGTTTCCCCAGAGCGTCCCATATGTGTTCGATGGGATTTAGATCGGTTCAACGGGCAGGCCAATCCATACGAACAATGTTCTCACTTTCCAAAAGCATATCAACAGCTGCAGTGCAATGGGGTGTGGCGTTATCATCCATAAACACGAACTCGGGGCCAATGGCACCTCGGAACAGACGCACATGGGGAAGGATTACCTCAGTACAGTAGCGTGCTTGTTTGTTTGTTTGTTTGTTATTTGGTTTTTAGGAGCATTAGCAACTAAGGCCATATTGCTCCGGGGATATGCGGAGAGTTTCCACGTCAGCTACCGGAGTCGAATACACCAATGACTTTAAATGGCCCCACAATAAGAAAAATCTAGTGGGTTTAAATCAGATGAGCGTGGAGGCCAGGCAGTTGGTCCACCTCTACCTATCCACCGACCAGGAAACCTTCGATTCAGGTAATTGCGGGCTAGGTGTCTGAAATGTGCGGGAGCGCCGTTGTGCATGAAGTGTGCTTGCTGACGAATGATCAGTGGCGTGTCGTCCAAGGAATCAGGCATGTTGTTTTCCAGAAAGTTTCTGTACGCCTGCCCTGTGAATTTGTTTGGATACCCAAATAACTTATCACCAAAAACACCCGCCCGGATATTGAGGCTGAACCGCTGTTGATGATGTGATGGAAGAATTGCATGTGGATTTTCCTCAGCCCATACATGCTGATTGTGAAAGTTTTAGATTCCGTCTCGTGTGAACTGTGCTTCATCACTAAGGCAGGAAAGTGAGGATTTGTACCACACCTGCTGCAAGAACCACTGGCAGAACATTACTCGCGCAGGGCAATCTGCTGGTGACAAGGCCTGTACCCGTTGCAGATGGTAAGGATACATTGGTGTTCTCGCAACACTCTCCAAATAGTTGAACGTTGAACAGCCAGTTGCATTGCTATTCTGCGTGTGCTGATTCAGGAGTGGTATGCACAACATCCAAAATATCCTCCTCTACTTCAGGAGTCGTAGATCTTGGTCGTCGTCTGTCGGCAGCACGAGGTGTAAAGGTCTCATGTTCACAAAGGCGGCGATGGATACCTTCAAATGTTTTCCTGTCTGGACATCTTCGTTCTGGGAACCTTTCGTGGTACAAACGACGAGCCTCCAGAGCATTGCCGTCCGCCAAACTGTACATAAAGTGCATATCCGCTTGCTCCTGATTTGAGTACATGGTCGGAATGGAAAACCACCAGGTTCTGTCAGTACCTTGTGATGAAGGAAATCACCTGCGGGAGATAAGACATTCCGGTTAATAACTCGGGAACCAAGCAGTTCCGGAACTATGTTGATACGTGCTTCAAGACTCCGGTGGATAGCAAAACAGCATCTCCTTCATATCAGAGATAAAAAGACAACCGTGAGGTACATAAGAACAGTTATCTTTCCACCTTTACTCTATGCTGCTGAAATTTGGGCGTCAGCGGCACCGTCAATAAAGAAACCACTCTTTGCCACAGAATTCTGGCTTCTAAAGTGGGCCAACAGGAAGCACAACCTTCCAGCTCTGATTCGTACCACGCAGCTTGCCAACTCTCTCGGGATTCCACGGCTTCCCACCTTAGTCGACGACCAACGCCTCCTAGCAACAGTCAAGATGATAACAGGCATAATCGCAACACCTTCATTCTGGGATACATGTGGCTGGAGGATTTCCCCTGCTGCCCTTAGGGCCAATCCCGAGCTCTACTCGCATTCAGCGCGACTCCATCTTTCGGACAGGTTCCTCCCTCAGCAGATGTTCAAGCAAACCCAGGCACTTGACGCCGACCTGAACAAATTCGTTGTTGACCGGACTTACAGGAAAAAAATTATGACTAGTAGGACTAATCAGCAATGACATGTGTACCTTGCATCTGTTCCTGTCTGATTGAGCTGGTGCTCTTATCTCGATGTTAAGCCAGCTCAATCAGATTTAACTCTCGTAAGGAGTTCTCTCCTTTGTATCAAAATATGTTTTCATTTGTAAAATTACCTGTTTTTGTAAATAATTGTTAGATTTTCCCGGAAGTTTCGGGAGGCTGTAAAAATGTAAACCCCTGGCTTTTTGGCCGTGAAGGGCATTAAAGATTATCTCTCTCTCTCTCTCGCTCTCTCTCTCTCTCTCTCTCTCTCTCTCTCTCTCTCTCTCTCTCTCTCTATCTATAAAATATTTTTATTGTCTACATATGAGGAACTCATTCCTGAATCTATTCCGTGTATTTTTGAGACACCCTGTATATAAAAACTGCCTGAAAACTGAGTTCCAGCAAAAAAAAAAAAAAAAAAAGTGTAGAGTACATTTACAATCAATCGATCAATCAGTACTTATCATAATTAATAATTCTCTTCTCTTTTTAAATACAGATTTAGCAAACCTTTGAAATGCATTATACCTGTTAACATCCACAAGATATTCAGATTCATTATCCATATAAAAGACAGATATCTCATTTTTAATTCCCCCCCTCCCGTATAGTTTTCATATAAGGGACAGTGATGAAGAATATGGTTCGAGGATTCCAAACAACTATAAAACACGATGGGTTGGCTACTAATCCAAAACTAAATAGCTTGCTGTGAAAAGACCCGTGACAAGTAAAAAAAAAAAAAAAAGAAAAGATGTCTCCATTTCAGGAAAAACCACTTAGTAGCTTTATGATTACACACATATCTCAATTCATGGACAAACAATTTAGTTACAGCTCCAGTATCACTTGAGTTCCACCTATTCTTCCACCTTTCAATTAAAAGGTCCATAATAATCTTTTTGGCCTATGGTATACCTATAGATGTATCACTAGTAATATCCGCGAATGTTAAGGTTCTGCCTTTCCTCAAATAATAATAAAAAGCTCTGTAGGCAATATACAAGTCCAAGGTATCACCCCCAGCTAAAACCTGTATAGCATTTGTTGAAACTGTTCTACAGAATTTAAATAGGGCTAAGATCATCTCCCTCTGTACAGACAAGAGCTTTTACCTAAATTTAACATTAACTACTCTATTATACCACACATTCGCACCATATGCTATTATAGGAAAAAAAAACTGCTTTATAATACAATTAAAACTTTCTTTTTAAGGCCCCCACTCAGATCTACTTATTCTTATCACTACAGACGAAAATTTTTTGACCTTACCACTCATAACTGACAAATGTGGCAAAAAAGATAACCGCCTGTCAAAAATCATTCCTAAGTGCTTAGTCACCTCCACCACTGGAATTTGTTTACCCTCCAATAAGAGCCTTGGGAGGGTCTACCTGGATCCAATCTACCTTTAAAAACCATCAAAACAGGTTTTTTTGAAGAAATGTTTAACTTATGCAGTCTAGCCCATGAGACTAAACTTTCCATTACAATCTTAGCATTTATTTCTAACATCAGTCTGGACCTACCCGCAAACAGATAACAAGATCATCTGCATATGCTATCCTTTTGCAAAAATCAAACTTTTCCTGCAGCCATAAATTTAGGACAAGGTTCCAAAGAAGAGGTCCCAAGACTGAGCCCTGGGGACAACCTATTGAAACCTGCTTACTATATCTAAGATGGTGTGAACACACAACTACCTGTCTATTTATTAAATAACTTCTAATTAAACTATAGAGGTGTTCAGGGCAATGCAATTTTCTTAGGGAATATAATATATTTTGATGCCATACAGTGTCAAAAGCACCTTCAAAATCAATATACAAAACTAGTACATATTTGGATTAGGCTGTCTGTATACTATTTAACAATTCACCAACAGCGCCTTCAGCAGATAAACTTTTAACAAAACCATATTGACACTGTAAAGTAATATTATGTCTAATCATCCATTCATTAAGTATCTATAATACCATCTCTTTTTTTTTTTCTTTTTTTTCCCACGTCAGTTCGAATATGTGCATCAACTAGTAAATATTCATTCACAATTCAGCTCCTAACTCGCCGAACTATCTTTTCCTCTTCCTAATTTATCTCTACTTCTTTTGTTCTTTGGAACAACTTCCTACCTATGATGTATTTCCTGAAAATTAAATCTGCAGTAATTTAAGTCCAATATTCTATGGCTTCTCAACCTTCATCCCACGCGTCGTTCTAGAGTATTACAGGTTCCAATACCTTTCGTGATTGAGGTCACCTTAAAATCAAGTTTGAAGTTTGATTTTTATCAACTAAACTGAATTAAAAGCCAATTTATGTGATATGACATAAATGACCGATTGAGAAAACTGGAGGAGAAACTTCAAGAATATCACGAATTCCAACAAAAACTCTAATCAAATATCAATGCAAAAAGTAGAGGTTGAAATTTAACTTTCAATAATGCGTTCAATGAAACTGGCACTACTCTTCTGATGTTAATATATTTTCTGATAAAGAGTTTGCTCCAAGTTTGACAATATACCGCTCTCAACCGAACACATAATTCTGAATTGTATCGAGTAGACTTGACTGTATCTCTTGAGAATCCTATATCATCGGTTAAAGAGCCACAGCCATCTCTAGAAGTGCTTTTCCTTTTACATGTTGCGCGTCCCCCCATATTGTGACAACAGACTTTCTTAAGAGCAAAGCTCAAAATACGGAACTCCTAACCAGTACTTCCGTAACGATGCACTATTATAAAACGCACAAAAGAAGGAAGGTCTCTTCAAATGGATGAGTACACTATACAGAAGAATGCCGAAAAATGCACAATAAAACTACAGAGGCAAACCCAGTGCAGAAAAATACAAAATAAACTAAGCTTACACGGGAAAAGGAGTACCATTTTCCAAAGTCTGACAGACGTACACTGTATACAGACATACACTGGTGTTCAAAGAAAGTGAATCACCCCTTAAAATTGTAATTGTCATCCGAATAACGTAAGTATATGCCAAGATTTCTTACAGATTGCATCAGATAAGATTGACACGCGTAGGTGATGACGTAATATTGCATCAGCTATTACTTTCAGCTTTATAAGCACGTTCCTTAAGAGTTGCAGTCATGCCTTGCTTGTCAGGATGGCAAGTTATCTGCAGTTGACGCCAAGAAGAAAAAATGTTATTATTGCTTTACGTGAGGAAGGATGTTCTTCCCGTCATATTGCTTATAGAGTGTCTTGTAATCAGTCGACAGTGAGTAGATTTCTTTCCAACTCAAGAATACAATACAATAATATCCTATCAATAATATCCTTTTTCCTATCAGCAGAACTAAGAGTTCTGCTGATAGGAAAAAAGAACCGGACGCAAACGAGTCTTTACGCCAAAACAGGACCGCGTTTTGAAGCGCTTATGCCTTAAAAACCATTAAGCTTCTTTCTTCGTCTGAGCTGAAAAGAGAATGAGAAGAACATATAGGAGTGGTAGCAAGTACAGTAACAGTCAGAATACGCCTCTTCAAAAATGGACTTGTAGCCCGTCGTCCTAAGAAGCCCCTCCTCACACAAAAAATGAAAAAGGCCCAATTAATTCGGTGTAAGGAGCATGTCAAATTTTCTCTGATGAGAATAAATTCAACCTGCATGGCTCTGATGGAAGACAAACGATTCGCCGTAGACGTGGCGAAGAATACCATCCAGACTGTATGGTGTCTACAGTGAAATTCTCTGCCAGCCAAATGATATAGGGGTGCATTTCGTATCACCTGCAGTTTATAAAAGGTTACGTAAATGGCAATGGATACCTGGCTATATTGGAAGGCAAATTGCTGCCAATCATTAGAGACCATTTCAAGCTGCCAAGTAACTGCATCTTTCAGGACGACTCTGCTCCTTGTCATCGGGAGAAAAGTGTAAGTAGGCACTTCTGTAGTTACTGTAGCTTCATTTCTGCATTAGATGTTCGACAGTAATGTGTTTACATTTGTTACAGGTGAAAAAATGGTTGGAAGAACGGTCCATTACAGCTCTTAGCTGGTCAGGAAACAGCCCAGACCTGAATCCTATAGAGACTGCAGATTTGTGGAATCTGCAGTTGCCCGAAAGAAACTCTCTCTCTCTTCTCTCGCAGGAGGACTGGTTACCTAGGGCACACTTGTCTGAAATAGAAATAACTAGAAAGATCCTAATTGATGTCACCAATAAACTACCCAACAAAGCCACTGTAGGTCCGGATGGTTTCCCACTCTTTATTATCAAAATTTGCAGCGCATATATAGTCGACCTTCTCCTTCACCTTTTCAGACAAATCCTGCAATCTGGAATAGTTCCTTCAATTTGGAAAACCTACCATGTTAAGCCCATTCCAAAGATCAAGAAACCCAAATCTCCTAAAGACCTGCGACCAATATACATCAGTTGTTCTTTACTCAAAATTTTTGAAAAAGTAATTCAGCCAACAATTGCCCAGCATTTCTTTGCACACATGCCAGAGTACCTGCATACCGTTCTACAAAGGAGATCGACAACTATCAATCTTCTTTATACCCTCTTCAGAATTCAGCGCACCCTTAACAGCAAATCACAGATTGATATCATATTCCTCGACATAAAATCGGCTTATGACAGAATACACCTCCCAGCTCTTTTTACCATTCTGAAACACTACTTCGGCTTGGCAGATACCTTACTTCAAATTTTGAAGTCTATTTTACTTCCTAGACATCTGTCTGTGACCCACAATGACTTTCAAGTAACTACTGACGTCTCAAGAGGCATCCCACAAGGAAGCGTACTGTCAGCTATCCTGTTTGCAGCAGTTTTGGAGCCTTTCCTTGCTCAGAGTCCGAACTTTGTCTCTTATGCCGACGATCTGAAGTTCTACGTGAGCTCAGATCATAATCATCAGATTCATGATATCAACCAACAAGCTTCTAGGCAGATATTGAGCTTGGAAAGTTATTTTGCCACAATTGGGCCGCATCTGAGCCCTTCCAGATCAGCACAACTGACAATAACCAAGAAGAATGTCAAAAATGATATCCAAATCTTTGTTAGTGGGGAACCGGTGCAAAAGGTGACCTCTCATACTGATCTTGGCCTCACCTGGGATGTTGGGCTCACATTGCAGCCTCACTTTGCCAGGATGAGGCAGATAACGTACGCTGCTCATTGGGCAGTGCGTCAAGAGCTAGTTGGTGTGCATCAGCCAGCGCTGCTTGTTCGGCACATCCTGAGGTGTATTACGCCGATTCCTCTCTATGCTTCAGAAATTTGGTCATCTGCCCCTGCCTCATACCTTCAGAAGTATCTCAGTTTAGAGTACTGGTTGCTTAGATGGATGAACAGGGTGGTAGGCCACCGCCTAACTATCTCCAGATCTATCCTACAAGCAAATCTGGGTACTACTCCCTGGAGACATATCATCATGACAAAAAATGTCCTCACGCTTGCACGGCTTATAACGAGGCGAATTGATGCTCCATCGGTATCCACATTAATCTCTGGCCCTAGGAGGGCAAGAGGGGAGCACCCCGACTCCTGTCTCCCTCTACGTCTTACGTTGTCAAACATTGATTCCCTGAGGAACATGTTTCCAGCCAATTGTCTTCGGATCTTCAATAAATTTAGGATCCACCCTGATAGGTTCTGTGAAGACAAGCCCTACAGAAAGGAAATCCTCAAGAACTGCTACCAGATTATGAACTTATAATACTCACCTGCTCCTGGACATGACAGACTGTTTTTTTTTTTTAACTTGCCTATTTGTATATGACAAAGACTTTTTGTCTTCATGCAATCATATATTTTGTATATTACTGTATATTTTGCATATTATTGTATATTTAATCCTGTAAAAGTCTCAGGTCGAGCACGCATGTACTCTTGTTTATTGTACATTGTGTTCCTCGCACCTTAGTCTGTAAATAATCACACCCTTCTGGCACAGAGCCGTCCCGGGGTGACCCAAGGTTTCTTGGGAAATAAACTGATTTTAATAATAATAATAATAATATTAAAAAACCAAAGACCCTTCCTGAACTTCAGGAAGCCATAATTCGTGTTTGGAACCACGAACTATCAGTTGATTATCTTCAGAAATTGATCTTGTCAATGCCTCGACGGTGTGCTGCTGTCATCAGGGTTCAACTAAATATTAGTTTGCACCTGGTGAACTTTTTATTTTGTTTTCCATTTAAAATGATAAAGTGAAGCAAATTGAGGGCTTCTGATAACATTTCAGCCATAATTGTCGTGTTTATCAAAACTGTTGTATAAAGGTTGCAAATGCTCATTTTGGAATATTTTGAGAGAACCTGTCAAATATTACTTAGCTTTGCCTTAACTATTAATAAATATCTTTTGTTTATATTTCTATTTGTGATGCTAGTCATTAAAGTAACATACCATAGCGAAAAAGGGTTAGAAATGTGAACTTCCTAAGTGATTCCTCACTTTTTTGAACACCAGTGTATTTCCATATCACTTTTATGAAGGAACTCGAAAATTTAATCCTAAATACTGCTAAAAATGAATAGCGTTGTCTTTCCCCCTATACAAATGATAACTATCTTTGTTGCTGTTGTAGAATTTCAGGCATATCAGCGACTTAGGCCACATTGCGCCGTATATGTTACGTCTATAAATTGCGTGTGTTCTGTGGTCGATTTGCCTGTTTGCTGGACGAAAATCCTGAGTTTCCTGAGGGGAAATCATGCTACTTTCGTCTGAGACAAACTCAACCAAGTTGTGAAAAAGATCCATAAAATTTCCTCACAGCATCAACGAATTTTCGAACCTCAGATCTTTTTCACGTGATGCGCGCGGTTGTTGTTGTTGTTGTTGTTGTTGTTGTAGGGTTTTAGGAGCATCAATGACTAAGGCTGTATTGCTCCGTGTATACTGTAAGTTGCGTACTGTAATTAATACTATAAATTGTCTGTAAATTGTGTGTTCTGCGGTCGATTTTCTGTTTGCTGCACACAAGACGCGATTTTCCCGGAGGAGAAACCATGCTACCCTCGCCTGAGACTGACTTACTCAGCCACGTTGTGAAAAAGGCCCATAAAAATTCCTCCAATCATCGACGTGACTCGAACTTAGGTCTTTCCCATCCGGTGTGGGGAGGACGGTGATCCTAACAACTGTGTTTGTGGTTCCGGGTAGATCCACGACGGTGGATCTACCCGGAACCACAAACTAGTAAAACCAATTGTGTAACAGCTATCTCTTTCATTTGTCTGCGCGGGTAGCGCAGTGGTATCATCGCCACCCTCCCCATAACGGGTGGAAAAGACCTGGGTTCGAGTCCCGTCGATGACACGAGGAACTTTAATGGGCTTTTTTCACTCCGTGGCTGAGTTAGTCGGTCTCAGGCGTAGATAGCAAGGTTTTTTCTTCCCGCAACCCGGGGTGATTCGTCCAGCAAAGCAGGGCAAATCGACCAGAGAACATACGCAATATACAGACACAATACACATGGGTACATGAAATAACTTTCTGGGTGACCCTAATAAATAGGTTTTTTTTTTTTTGTTTTTTTTTTAATTTTTAATCTCTTTCATCTGAGTAGGTCAGGGGAAATATCTGGTTCCAAAATTTTGATCTCTGCGAAAGGGGACTGATCAAAATATGTTCATAAAAAGTTCTGGATTATCACGGCAGGTAATAATGCTCCAACAATTCTTTTGAATAAGTTTTGATGAAGTGTTCAACAAAAATATTCTTTAAGGAATTTTTCTTGAACCTATTTTTTCCCAAAAGGTTTGTTAATTCCAAAAGAATTTAAGAGCTATTTAAATCAGTTTATCGGAGCACTTTACAAAGCAATTGTCCATTGGCAGTAATTTGTAAATAAATACAGCTTAATATACTTAATATCGATAGTCCACTACACATATTTGATTTGATCTATCAAAATATGCGGACTAGACAGATCTTTGAACGCTCATTTCAATCTGTTTTCCTCTACACGTTTCGTATTTGTAATGAGACACATTACATGATCATGATGAGAATGATTAGACCTATTCCGTCAAGTGACATGAACATAATTATTATTGTATATTAATTCATTTTTATGTAATTGTTTGAATATATCTACAAGAGTCAACAAAATAATGGAAACACCTGTTATGAAAGTAGTAGTTTTTGGGCACGTAATGGCTGTATGACGTATTTATGAACGTGCAGTGATTTTTTTTTTTTTTTGTTTTGTTTCTTTGCAGGTAGCACTGTAAAGAAAATACAATAAAAGCTGATGTTTATTTAGAGGTGATATAAAAAGATACATGAAGAAAATGACCGACCTGTCTGAATTCCGAATAAGTCAAATTATTGGTGTGCACATTTAGCAGTGGCATCGGTGACTAAAACTGCTGATTTGTTTAATGCATCCAGACCAACTGTTTCGAAAGTGATGTCTGCATTTACCAAGCATAGAAAACAAAATCTGATAGGAAGAATTGTGGCAGAAAATCGAAGCTGACTGAAAGAGAAACTACCGAACACTGAAAAGGACTGTAGCACGAAAACAAAAACTACTGCCTAAAAAGTAACTGTGATTAATTAATGCAATCCAGTTCGTGGCAAAACAGTTTGGCGAGAACTTCAAAAAGCTGAAATTTATGGTAGAGCTGGTATTGTAAAGCAGCTCGTTACTAATGATAATGCTAGAAAGAGGTGTAAGAGCACAAAAAATGGATATGATGATTGGAAACGTCATATTTCCAAAGGAATCATAATTCACTTTTTCTAACACCAGGGAGAGTTTACGTTTAGCGAATGCCAAAGGATCATCCTGACTTTCTTGTGCCAACCGTCAAATATTGAAGAGGAACAACAATTGTTTGGGCAGCAATATCTTGGTATTCTTTAGGTCCTATCATCATCCTGAACGGAAAATTTACCGCCATTGATTTCCTTGATATTTCAAGTGGCCAGGTTCATTGCACGGTGCAAATATCGTTTCCCACAAATGATGCCAAGTTTATCCGAAACTTGGTTCAACGATGAGACCAGTCCCTCACGACGACAGCAGACGAAACGGAATGAAAGGTGCAATTGGTAGAGATGTCAGAATTTCTTTTTTCTGCCGATCCTGAGTGCACACCCGACAAAGAGACATCGGAGCCGGAACAACTTACCCAATATTATCTCAAATTAGGGAGCTAGCCCTCTCCAAAGATAAAGCTGAACTTTTGGCTTCAAGACTAAGGCAAAACATTTAGTTAAGAAGAACGTCAAGTTGTCTCACTACCGAAAAACAAACCAACTTTTTGGCGCATTCTTTATAGTTATCGGTCTGCTCTGCTACTGCCATGATATCAATCGAGTTTTTAGAGAACTGTCACAAGTACATATTACGTGTAAATTACGCCTCTTCATCGACTCCACACAGCGAGGAGTTTAACGCCATCCGTCCCTGTTGCCTACTGAATTCATCAAAAAATATACTTTCTCACTTCTGCGTCTCTTCAAAAAGTCATGGGTACTTTACTCTCGCTCCCTCAGATCGAATTATATAGCTGTGTTTTTGCCAATTTGTTCCGTGGCCACCTGATTCCCGCAAGTTAAGGTTTCAGTCCAATCTAAACTTTATAGCATTCAACGTCAAATACTTTTTGGCAATGTGCAGGATTGTGTCTACTCCTGCCTTGCAGTCCTTAACGGCTGTCTGCCCCTTAATCTGTCCCTTTTGTACCGAAGCTTGTACTACTATCAATATCACTTCGGATTCCAAGGCGGATGAAACATGCTGTTGGAATCTTTTGATGCAGCGTTGGCAAGACAGATGGTCGGCTACCTCTAAGGGTCTTGTTACTTTAATGTGCATTCTTAACGTCACCTTTGCCACTTTAGCGTCCACTTAAAAATGGTTCCACCATGGTCTGTACATTCTCTACTTACTCTCTGGTCATGGCTCTCTTAATGCCAAACTTGCTATTTTCAACCTTGTTGAATCATTACTCTGTTCTTGTGGCGCCCCGGAAAACTAAGAACATATTCTATACCACTGTCGTCAATACCTAGATCTTCGATAGAACCTTCTTCTCTCCATTGGTGTCATTGTCCCTGGAAATGAACCGAACTTCTTGAGTACCAGAGAAAATTTCCTGTCTCTGCAAGAATTTGCTAGCCATGCCTTTGATCGCCAGAGATGCCTTCTCATGAACTATGGAATACTCCCTTGCCTTCCTGGAAGAGACTGATTTTTATTTAATTTTTCTTTCTTTCTTTATTTTCTGTTGCTGGCACTCACAGGTTTTGCCTTTTTCTTCCTGTGGGTGTAGGATTTTTTAAATCTTTTATTTATTTTTTTTTTAAAATTGTCCTATCCACTTGGTTAGTCAGTACGTACATAGTTGTGGCCCGCCTCCTCGTGGCATGCACGGGAACTCGACAGGCTTTCCAGGTAACTGCCTTCCTGGTAGCAAAGTGAGCAGAAACAACATGACAACATGCATACTTTACATAGCACAACACATATTTATGGCCAATTTACAACTATGTACCAACACAGTGCACCACGGCGGGATTGAACCAACGTTAGGGGGTGCCCTACATAAGATACAACACAGGACCATCCGTTCGTCTAAAGAAGACATATTATAACGTGAAGCCAGTACTCGAAGCAATTCAATGCAGAACCCGCCAATGGAATATCTGCAGTGACCTCAAAGCCACTGGCACGTTAACAGACATGCAAGAAGGGTTCACAAAATATTTTTCTTTCCTGTGCCTATGTGACAGCCGTTGTACCACAGACCGTTATATCAGACGTTACTCGTCTCAGGGAAACGAGCCAGGAACGAGTAGTGTGCAGTATGCTTCACTGGTGGATTCAATGAAGGTTTTGCTAAAGGCAATGCACACACTCAACAGGTCATTCGCTCACCGTTTTGTTTTCCTGATAACGTTTACACACGGTTTAATTGAACCTTCAGTAACTAAATCAAGGCGGTAACAGAAATGTTATTAGAAGTTTTACTGCGCCGATCGGCGTGACATGCAAATTGTTAAAAAATATACATCACAATTATCCAAGCAAATTTTTGGGAGAATGCGTCCATTCTTAGCAATGCATACGAGTATATGGAGAATGGCTGTTTCAGAGAATAGGAGATGAAAGAAGAAAGAAAAAGAAGAAGAAAAGTTAGTTCTATTAGTTTAGAGTTGAATTATATATGTATGTACGCTGGCTAGTTGCTGCTTGATTGGTTTGAGAGAAGGAAATGAATCTTAATGGTCAGTTCAAAAGAACAGTGCCCAAGGACATATCTGTAGAATACTTCCGTTAACACTTTAAAGAATTTTTTGCAAGAGAAATATGTATATTAGTGAATCAAAGGGATGCATATGTAAATGCTAAATACATTTTTTAAAAATATTTCAAAAATAAATGTTTATAAGCCCTAAACATATTTTGAAATCGAACAACACTTGCTGGAATGTTTAGATAATGGATGAGAATTTAAGCAGGACTGAGGAATTTAGGATTTCATTCCTACTGGAGTGATTTCACGGACAACACCTGAGAAACAAGATCAGGGTATTTAAAAGGATAACTGAACAAAAGGTTGTTAGTGTAGGTTTTTTTTTTTTTTTTTTTTAGGAGAATTAGCAACTAGGGTCATATTGCTTCGTGTATATCGTCTGTAAATTGCGTGTGTTCTAAGGTGACTTTCTGTTTGCTGAACGAAAAATCCTAGTTTCCGGGATAAAAAATCATGCTATCTATCCTCGCTTGAGACCGTCTAACTCGGCCACGTTGTGAAAATGTTCCATAAGAATTCCTCACGTCATTGACGGGACTCGAACTCGGGCCTTTTCCACCCGGTGTGGGGAGGACGGCGATTCTACTAACTGTGCTACCACGAGGGCCCAAACACAGGAAAACAGGAATAAAAATCACGCAGATCACACCATTTGACAATTGTTTAAATGTCGAATGACATGAGAGTATAGTACTGAGAGAAAGGTTTCAAATGAAGAAGAGGCCATCTTTATGTTCTGATAAGTGATATACAAACAAAGAACTATACACTGTACACTCGACAAAGTTAATAGAACGCGTAGAAAAAATGGGGTAATTCGTGCAGCTTGCGATGAAGCGGGACACATAATTTGGTAGGGTGGTGTACATGGAATAACGATGAAATGAGGAAACAGCGAGAAACTCCGGACAGGTATAAGGGACATTTATAGAGGTTGTATATGAATCACTAAAAAAGGTCACATTACAGAAGTCGATACAATTGCTCGAAAATATGGTTATATGACATCAGTGTGGCGCATGATCCCTCCAACGGCTAAACAGGCCTGACAGCGGCGAACCATGCTCGATATAAGGGTGTGCATAAGATTCTATGGCAACAAATCCCATTCTTTCACCAGCGCAGACCTTAGCTCACCAAATGATCGAGGAGTCGGCTAGTGGCGTGCAATCGGATTTAAGTCTGATGATCGTGCTGGTCACGGCAGTCGTTAGATTTTTGCAGTTTCAAAAGTTCCTCCACAACTTGAGCTCTATGTGCAATGGCGTTGTCGTGCATGAAAAGAAAATCTGGGCCAACTTCACCCCTAAAAAGTCGCACATAGGGTTCGAGAACAGAACCTCTGTCCAGTTACGGTAGCCCTATCAAAAACATGGAGGAGTGCGACCGTTGAGCATTATTCCGACCTCCCACACGAGAACACCGTCTCCACCGTAAGTGTCCCTTTCTTTGATGTTGGAGAGATGGTACTGTGTTCATCGTTGTCTCCAGATGAACTAACGTCTGGAACGTGTTTGTAAGCTAAAACGGGACTCATCAGAGACCAGAACTACACCATGAATTACATCACGTTTTCTTCGTATTCTGTTAATTTTGTCTAGCAGTGTTGTTTAATGATATTAGAAATGAGATCATGTACACTATATTGCAAAAGTTGGTTTGGTGAGTTTAGGCGTATCAGCAGTTTAGGCCATATTGCGCCGTATATAATATATCTATAAACTGCGTGTATTCCGTGATCGATTTGCTGTTTGCTGGACGAAAAAATCGAGTTTCTGGGAGAAAACGCCATGCTATCCTCGCATGAGACCGACTCACTCAGTCACGTTGTGAAAAAAGGCCCATAAAAATTCATTGTAAAAGTACCACGTACACACTATATTGCAAAAAGTAAACAGAAACCTTCATGTTTCAAAGAATCTTTTATTGATACAATATTTTATAAACGTAGTTGCCCATCTTTCACTTTAATTACACAAGTAGACTCCGAACTTTAATAACAAGATGGCAGTGTTTTGGTATATTCCACCTTCAACACAGTAACGGTGAATTCCGCTACTGATTGTAGTGTGTTAGCCTAGTCAGAAGCTGACGTTCCAGTTCATCGCAAAGTTGCTCAATGGAGGTAAGATCGGGCCTCTGGACAAGCCAACGAAGTTTTTGCACGCCCAAATCCTGGAACCAAGTGGGGCTCCCCCATCTGCTGCAGACACAATCAATTCAGAAGGTTTTTCAAGGGGACGAGGCGATATACGATGACAATACATGTAATTGGAAATTAGGTTCGAATTTAGCTTGAATTATCTTGAATTTTTAAGCAGTCTCTATGTAATATACATACAAGAATAGTTACCGTACATTAACTTTATATCATAAAACATGGAACATTTGTTCCAATTTACTCAGGCTCTAGTGATTCGCAACTAGCCACAGTGCAAGAAGAGCGGAATTGTCTAGAATGTCAATGTATCGCATGGCATTCATTATTCCAGGGTCAGCAACCAATGGTCCCAACCCACATCACGAAAAACTTCAGACGGTGACAACGTCTCCGCCAAATTTCACAAGTGGGATGTTATTTACTCTGGTGAATAACGTCTCACTTCGGTCTGCGGGAATCTGCCAGTGACCCAAATACAGCAATAAGATCGAAAAACCGTGTACTGAGTCGTTACTCCAAAACACCACTTTCCAATTTCAGAGAACAATTACGATAGGTTGTGCACCAGGCAAGTTTATGCCGTGCATTGCTTGCATGCTTCATTTGTGTACTATGGATCTTCCGCAAAATTAAACTACATCTCCCTATGTATTTGGGAGAATAAATAAAGAAGAAAAGTTAATTCGATCAGTTTGCAGATGAATTTCGTATGATTAGATTGATGGTGCCATCTCTGTACTAATATCATTTTCTGAGGCCTCCCTCGTCGAATACTGTGGTTGACAGTATTCGACGAGGATTCATATGATCTACGTACCATTCTTCCGGGCGCCTTTTGGTCTCTTCAGTCAATTTTTACGGTCTACCATAAATGTTTCCTGGCTGTAGTAGCACTGTTACATTTCCATTTGGTGGTTACGTCAGCCACTGTTGATGTAAGGTGTTACAGTTCTGTGGCAATGGCTTGAATCACAGACAAACATATAATGTCGGGCAAAGAACAGTCTTTGAAGCAACTAAATCGAAAAATTCAGAGGAGAAAAATAACTTCAGGTGTAAAATTAGATATACATATAGTATTAGTATTAGTATGTGTCATATAGTTTAGCTATTAGTATTAGTTATATATATATATACTGTATATGTATATATGTATATACACTGGTGTGCGAAATTTAAGAACCAGTCAGGTTTTCACCTGTAGCTTCTCATAGGAGTGGCCTGGATATGGGAAAAGCATACCAAAGGAACCTCGTGAGGTACAGAAATGATGAAGGAAACAACACGGAAACAAAACGGTACAGAGGGACTTTATTCAAAAATGGCATCAATCCCATTCAGCACTTGTAGGACACTATGGAAAGGCATATTAGGCGTCTGGATACACCAATCACCTCCATACCTGCATTGCTGACCGCATTACACACAGCTTGGTTGGCCATACCTCCTGAACGCTTCCGACATCTTGTTGAATCAATGCCACGTCGTATAGCTGCTGTACTGAGGACAAAAGGAGGACCTATGAAGTATTAGGTAGGCGGTCATAATTCAGTGATCACTCAAGTGTATTTCTACAGGATATTGTCGATAAATCATCGATAGTACACCATGAGTTTTTCTGGCCGCCTGATCACTCAAGTGTATTTCTACAGGATATTGTCGATAAATCATCGATAGTACACCATGAGTTTTCCTGGCCGCCTGTTTACAGTGCTCAGAAAACTTCATATCTGTTTGTATCGTAATTCTCAGATACCTTTCTTCCTCCAGTGTTTTTAATTCAACGCCAAAGAGTGCATAAGCTATTTTCGCGTTGCTATTCCTCAAGTGGAAGACCTTGCATTTTGCTGCATTAAAACATAGCTGCCACTTTTCTCACAATTCCTGAAGCCTGTTCAATTCATCTTGAAGGAGCGTTGCTCCATACTGATCATTAATGACTGTCTCAATCATTACGTCGTCTGATAATTTGGACATGACGTCCTTTATCCCTTCTTTGATTTTGTTTATGAAAATCAGAAACTACACTGTTCCAAAAAAGGATCCTTGGCGGACTCCGCTTCTGACATTACACCAATCTGAAGAATATCAATTAATCACAACTCTCTGCCTTCTGCCCTGCAGCTACCCTACAATCCATATTAGAACCTTACCAATAATCTCAACATGTTCCAACTTATACAGTAACCTCTCATGACGGACTGAGTCAAATTCCTTAAAATCCAAATAAACTATGTTGAAATTTTTCCCTACATCCAACTCATGAGCTACTGTGTCCGAGTATTTCTGGTTAGTTAAACATGATTTTCCATTAACAAAACCATGTTGTGTCCTTCAGAATGCCATTTCTATCTAAACGTTCCTATACTGCAGCCATAATCATTGCGTATAAGATTTTCCCTACCACTGAAGTCAGACTAACCGATGTGTAGTTACCGATTTCACCCCTACAACCGCCTTTACATTTTGGCGAAACGATGGCATTTCTCCAATCCAAAGGAATCTTTCCCGAGTCAAACGATGCCCTCACAATTAATCTCAATGGTTCAATTCACTCCCTGGCGACTTCCCTCAGAATAACTGGGTATATGTCATCAACTCCAGGAGCCTTACTTTTACTTTAGACTCGAAAGTTTTTCTAATAAACAGTCATCTGTAATTAGATTAGATTAGATTAATTAGAAATAGAAATGGCAAATCTGAAAAAGTCCATAAATTGTAAAACGCCCGGGAGAAGTTACATTCATATTATAATTATAATATAACACTGCTAATTAGCAGTTTTGCGATTTTCGTCTGTGAATGGGAAATTCCTCTTTCTTGGAAGTCTGCCACAAAGGAACTTGAAAAGGAGATAAATGGAAGCTGTCAATAGAGAATACGCCTCTAATACCGAAGCAGTTGATCGCAGAATGGTATAACTGACTGTGAATCCCTGAGTGTGGTTGAATTAATTAGCATCCGTGGATGTACTCAGCACAAAGATATGCGTTGTGTCGGCGCCGTTTACTAAGCCTAAGGTGGCTTATGCAAGTTAGCGCGAGCTATGACGTAGTTGCGGTATAAAGTCACATTCACGCTATTGTGAAAAGGATGAACGCGTGGAATAAAAGCCTGAAAAAGGGTGGATCGAAGGGGTTCCTGGCTATGAATAACGTTCAAACATCCGTTAATAGTATCTATCCTAGCAACACCAAAATAAAGAATGACGAAGATAAGTGATACCTTCACTTCTAGTTAATAAATTCATATCGAGTCAAGTTAATGCTCAAAGCACATTGAACGAGTCGTGAGGCGAGTTTACGCCAAACTACCTGAAAGATGGATAATTATAAAAGCGAGATAATGCTTATCGTTTTGACGAGCATTTTTCAAATTAAATTAATCAAATGAATACAATTCAAACCTTTATTTATAAACAAACCGAGCTTGTGCTACAGACTGGATGATAAAAAGAAATTGAAGTCAGAATTATGTCTGGTTTTTAAAAATTTAGATGCAGTCCCTTTTCATGAATGTTTGAGAAGTAAGGTACCTGTTTTTGTGAAACGACATTTACTCACAGAACAATGAAACTACCATTAATGCAGGGATTCTTAAACCGAGGGCTGCTTCACGTTTCAAATGTGAATTTTTTTTTTGTTGTTTATAGTTTTATGTTTATTATATTTTAAGTTTTATTTTTATAAAGATTTTATGTTTTTTGTTTTATTTTATAATGATGTAAGGTTCTGTCATTTATTTATGTTTTATTTTACTTCATCGTCATCACTTATTCGATTTCACACCGAATGTTATTTAAAAGGTGGAACCAATGAAAGTCAGAAGGTACAAGGTCAGGACTCAAACAGATTTGCCTTCTGGGCATACTGTTGGGCTAATGCCAACAAAAACGTACAGCAAGAAGAGAAATGGTACATCTGTGCAGAGCTCGGAATGGACCGGAGCGCACCGGAACGCAATTTAGGTTCGTCACACGCGTCGGTAATGACGTGTACACATTTCGTTATTTAAAAAAAAAATATTTTTTTTTATTTTAAGGAGTGTTCCGTTTCGTAAAATTTTCCATTTCGACCAGTACATCTGTGCCTTTATTCATGCAACAGTTTCTCCCCAAAAACATCTGTTCCTTACTTTTCAAACAGCCTTCGTATAAACTCATCTCTGCATATATAAATTTAAATTAAACAACATTTAATTAAATAATATATTTAATAAATATACTTGTACTTCGTTAAATATAAAACATTTAAATTATAATTTAAATAATAAATATATTTGATATATTTAATGAAGTATATTTCAAAATTAAGTGAATTTAGAGTTATAAAAGTTATATAGCCTTAGGAGAGTTATACGATATAAAATATTAACCTATCTGAGTTCGTAAAAGTCTCACTACTGTGCGCTGACAAGAGCGAACAAAGTATACTACAAAGTACACAGACATCGCGAAGCAAGTCGCCACGAGGTACCTCGGCCCTGCACTTCAAATAAACAGCACTTCCTCCGGAGGCGCGGAACGTTGCTATTTATTTTAAAAGGCGCCATACCGAGACAAACTTTTCAGAGATTATTGCTTCTTCATCGCATCTCAAGAAAATTTGTGAGAAACCCTTTCTCAGACACATACAGTTGATGTTTGTTCGTGGATCAGACTGCAGTACACTGGCACAAGCAAGAGAAAGCAGCTACTTAGTCTGACGAAGAACAAGCATGTCGACCTCTCTTGACATTCACAAATTGATTGAGTGCGACTGCCTGTACCACCCATTTACTATGTAAATTGGTACATACTCCGCATGACTTTATTCTCTGTGGAAGCTATGTAATAAAGGATGGTTAAAGCTAAAAAAACATGGTGTTCAGATACTTTTGCCAGTGTGCATGTGTATGTGTTTGTTAATCAAAAGTAATAAGACTGCTAATTAGAGAAGGCTTCTCCTTTGCTTTATTGCAATTATCACATGTCAGGCCCTTTCGGTTTTAATCTAGTCTAGGACACCGATCTTATTGAAAAGATCTGCAGACTACGAATACCTTCCCTTAATGTTCTGTGTTTCCTGTCCTCGATGTTCATGTAATTTACAGTCGGCGATGATAAATTACCAATCAACAAACTTCCATCGTCAACCAGTGGCGTGTAAAGGAGTAAATGATTTGTAGGACACACAAATTGATCACCTGTGGGTTGTTAATGAAAGAGAAAGTATTTTTAGTGTTAATGAAAAGGAAGTCGCGTTCCTGTCCTGTTAAGGAGCAAAATGCAATGTGTGAGTGTGGGAAAGAGAGAAAGAGAAATACTTAATTTACAGAAACATGCATTTCAACTGGAAACAACTGAAAAAGAACACGCCCAAAAATGGGATATACCGATGCAAAATAGCTTATGCTACACAAGAGTGATTATCTATTTTTAAAAAATAATATCGATATTCATAAAATCGATAGTTAACTGACTCCTAAATTTTCAGTGCATTTATGGAACTTGTAATCTATTTAAAAAACAAGTGCGTTACCCTTTTCCTTTTTAGAACAACAGGATAACGTCCATTTTAACAAAACTGTGCGTGGCTAACAAGACTGTCACGAGATTGTGTAATTAGAAAGTCAAATGTACTTTATGGTCCATTTACACTGTGGTCACACAATACAATTATTAACAGACCTATTGATTTTCCATTTGAGAAATTTGGACTTAAGTTTGCGTTGAAGGTGTGTACGACTACTAAATTATTCTGATTAATCATTGTTATTCAATGGTGAAATGTTTTCTGTTGTCTGCTACCAATTTGCTATCGAGTTTGTTATAATAAGGAAGTGTTATAATTAAACAAATACAATATTAAATCTTAAAAGCCTAAGATGTAATTCTTAGTCGATACAGATAACCCCCGTATAACACGGTAGTTAGGTTCCTATAAAATGACGTGTTGTGCGAAACCGTGTTATACGGGACTAAGAAAAAGTACAAAAAGGGGGATTACGTTCCAAAAGCTAACAAAAATACACCATTCTAGATTTCGTGCATCTTCTGTTCTCTTTAAAAAATCAGTAATCTGGGTTTGTTTGCTTTTGTTTGATAAATTTCATCGTATGGAACGAAGCATTTTTGAAGCTCCCTTTTGAACTTTGGGCTCCTTTCATTCAAGGATCTGCATTCAAAAAATAAGGTTCTAATTGCTTGGCTAACTTTATGCCTTCCTGTATGCTTTTTAGTGTAAAATTTGGAAGTTTAGAATTTCCATCTGCGCTATCATCATCTGAATTGATTTGATTTTACTTCCGATGGCATTTGCACCAAATTTGCTACGCCGGCCTTTTTTTTCTACCAGTAATTCTTGAGCGTCTTCAGTAATCATATCTTTTTATATTTTTTTAGGAGCATCGGCGACTAAGGCCATGTTACTCTATGTATAGTGTCTATAAATTGCGTGTGTCCTGAGGTCGATTTTCTGTTTTGCTGGACGAAAAACCCGAGTTTTCGGGAGACAAAACCATGATGCTTGAGCCCGACTAACTCAGCCACGTTGTAAAAAAGGCCCATAAAAATTCCTCCCTTCATCGACGGGATTCGAACTCAGGTCTTTTCCACCCGGTGTGGGGAGGAGGGCGATTCTATCAACTATGCTACCCAGGAGGGCTTCAGTAGTCATATCATCAAAACCTTCCCCTCCTACCGACGTAGCAAGTTCTACTATCGCACCGATTTCGTTTTCTACCGTTCGACCATATTTCCTGAATGAACTGATTCTGGCCATACATTTTTCCCCACACATTTTAACGTTGACGGTTTTACTTATTTCAGCGATAAAGCTATGATTCTGATACAGCCCACAATTGAGAAATGTTTCCATACCTCCATTACTTCAATAGATTCGGATTCAATTTTTTTTGCAAAATCCATTGTAACGATTTTCTGATGTAATGAGTTTTAAAGGCGGATATAATGCCTTCATCTAATGGCTGAATGAAAGAAGTTGTACAAACCCACTACAACTGTGGCGGTAGGAACATAACTTCAACGTTTGGATGACTTAATATTTTGGATGGCCTGCTGTGCTATCCAATAGTAATAAAAGTTAGAAATCTAGATTTTTCCACAAGTTCAATATCACAGAATGTAACAAGGGAATTTCCCAACAAAATAAAATACAGGGATTTCTCAATAATTTTTTTTTATTAGCGAGTCAACAGAGGGGACTCAGAATTTCCGCAATTTATCAATCGCGTTAGAGCGAAACCGTGTTGTAGAAGTGCCGTGTTATACGGGGGTTCCCTGTATTCGGCGCTTTTAAGAACAAATATGAACCTGACATCGTCAGCTGGAGGTAAATCGCTAACTAGAGATTGTATAATAATTTGCATGTTTCCTGAAATAGCACATTTTGGGCGTGGACAATTTAAATTTATTGAAATGCATGCGGCTGGTGAAAAGATAACCGACACCAACAACAAGTCCATTAAGAGACTTTGCTGGGTATTATTAACAATTCCACTGTTAAACAAACAAATAAAAAAAGTTCCTATTTAAAAAAAAATGAGTACAATTAATTCTTCTGGCCATCATATCCATTAGAGAAACTGTTTACGTTTTTCCTTATGTTTCTGAATAAGAAAAAAAAAAAAAAAAAAATATATATATATATATATATATATATATATATATATATATATATATATATATACAGGGTGTTTCAGTTAAACGTTTCAGAACTTCTAAGAGGGGTAGGGTACATCCTGACAACTCGAAATCATATAGCAATGTGGGGTCGGAAATGCTTTCCTGAAGCGGTGTTGTACACAGAAGCACCATAAAGAAGAGAGACCGTAAGTGAGAAATCGTTTTAATAATACATGAAAAGAAGCAAAAGGTACATGGATTAAAGTAAGTGTTCGAAGTTTCTTCCACGGGCTACAATGCACGCCTCACATCTCCGACGCATGGACATCCGAACATTCTGGAATACTCCAGGCGAATTTCGAATTTCTTCGGCAGCTACTGCGATTCTTGCAACCAGCTCCTCAGCATTGTCAACAGGGGTGTCATAAACTAGCGATTTCATATGACCCCAGAAATAAAAATCAAGACATGATAGGTCGGGTGACCGAGCAGGCCAACGCACGGGACCACCACGTCCGATCCACTGTTGACCAAATGTGACATCCAGGTAGTTACGAACATCTCCGCTATAATGGGCAGGGGCTCCATCGTGTTGGAACCACATTGTCTGTTGCGTCGATGCAGAAATCTGTTCATCTCTCAAAAGTTGTGGCAATACTTGCTGCAGAAAGATCAAGTAGATAGGTCCGGTTAGACGACACGGTAACAGGTAAGGTCCGATGAGGTGATCTCCCATAATACCGGCCCATACATTGACCGAAAATCGAATCTGTGCTGCACGACGTCGTATTGCATGCGGGTTCTCGACCGCCCAGATATGGTCGTTATGCGTGTTGAAAATTCCTTCCCTTGT